>NC_042616.1:269463190-269763190 GCF_901001135.1 Rhinatrema bivittatum
CAGTAGCTGAAAGTGGAATATAAATCAAATAACTAAGAGGATCAGCAGGCTTCTGGCACCTCCCCTCCTGTCTGCAGACAAAGAAGAGGCCAGGCATGAGAGAGAGCTTGTGTATGTGTGTGAGGGAGAGTCAGTGAGTGTGTATATATATGTATGTGAGAAAGAGAGAGCCAGTAAATGTGAGAGAACTGTGTGTGTGTGTGAGAGAGTCTGTCTGTTGAGTGAGAGAAATCCTTTGTGGTGTGAGCAAGAGAGAGCCAGTGACAGCCTGTATCTGTGTATCCGAGAGAATCTGTGTGTGTGTATGTGTGTGAGAGGGAAAGAGAGCCAGTAAGTATGAGCGGGACTGTGTGTGTGAGAGACGTGTTTCTGTGTGTCTAAGTATTTTGTGCATGAGAAAGAACATAAACATGTGTGAGAATATGAGAGAGCGAGAGAGAGAGAGATAAGAAGATAAAGTTTGTGCACCCTGCCCTGACTAATCAATGATAATCTCAGGATGACTAGAAATCAAAAGATCCCAGGCATGGAGCATGGAGGATTCCTTTTATTTCTCTCAATTTTAATTATTGGAAGTGTAATGAAAAATTACCAAGGACACAAGAACAACAGAGACAGTGTATTTTTCATGATTAAAAGCCTTTATTTTTATGCGCACAAGGAAGTCGGCTCCTAAGTTTGCTGAGTCCAACTTAATCAGGTATCCAATTGACTTTACTTAAATACACTTTCATCCAGGATGTTACTACAAATACTTCTTTGATTTAAGATTACAAGGTGAAAACATTTGCTAACATTAACATCCCTAAATGTCCTGGGAACCCTAACTAACCTTGAAGATATGCATTTTTTTTATAGCTCTTCATTGTGGTATCTAAAACTACAAAGAGATACATTTGTTTTTCTGTTATCTAAGTGGAGACAGTTTCAAGACCTAGCAATGCCTTCTGGAACTCTTCTGGTACTTTTCCATTGTACAGATGCCTCTAATAAATTTTATTATCCCAGTCTCTCCTTGAGGTCCAGGGGCATTGCTTAAGAAATTTCTAATATGTGATCACTCATAGTGCATAATCTATTAAATTTGTCATTTGAAGATATTCTGGGGTACTGCAAGTGTCGCTGAGAGCATGATTTTAGGAATACTTCTTTTACATAACATTGAGATACATTGAATTGATACATACAAAACAAGAAGAATTACTATTAAAGTTATAAGTATCATTAGTAACCTTTGACCCCAAATCCCTAGCATTTTTCCCAAACCCATGATATCCCATGAGGGATTCTCTGTGTCAGTAAAGTGAATGAAGTGTGATAGTAAAGTATATGGCCTGCATGTAATTTCTAATACTCCCATCATTATTAATATAAGAACATTAAAAAGAATTAATGAATTAGCAAGCAACATATCTAATGCCATAAGATTATCTAAAACTATTTCTTTAAGAGACTTAAGGGGTCATTTTCAGGGATGTTTCGCACGCGAAAAGTCCCTTATCGCGTTCGATACCAAGATCAGGGCGGAGTCGGGGTGGTGTCAGCCCCAGAAGAGGAGGAATCAGGGCGGCACTGGGGCTGACGCAGTGAAGACTTCACCAACAGCAAAAGGTACACTTCTTTATCGCTGCCAGTTTCGCACCGAATAACTATACCTTTTATGATGTAGTTATATGGTGCGATTGCTGCTGGCTAGCACAGCACCGCCCCCCACTTAGCCCCCCCGCCCCCCGTTACCACGGGATTCAAAGAGCCCGGCGGTATTAGTAAATCCAGCCCTTAATTTCTTGTTGCATTAGTCCCATAATCTTTATTGTCTCATTCATCGTGACTTCCACAGTGGCAGAAACATTTTCTTAAAGTACTTTCAAGTTCAAAAACTCCTAAACCAAGACAAAAAGTTCTTAACACGATGAAAGGGATCACTGTCCATTTGGAGGTCAAATAGTGATCTGTGCCTCTTCTTGCAGGTAAACCAGCTCTGGTGATGTTTGTTTAGAGAAAATAATGGTACAATGTATCCAAAGGTAACTGAGCAGTAGTATTAAAGGAAATAGTCTTTACTGCTCCCATGGTGCAAAGAACCATAGTCCTGAAGTATTATAAACAGATAATCTGCTGTCATTTACCCTCACCTCAGAGGTGGTAAAGTGGATTTTTTAAATGTTTGCTCCAGTAGCAACAGGAAGGCCCAGAACAGCCTTGTGCTATGATGTAAGCCTTGGCAAGTAGAAACATGGGAGAAGGGGTGTACTCATCATGAGTGTAATTTCCAGTACACCCGAAGTTGTGCCCATAACCAGTAGAACAGGTCCCTCGGATGATATTCCCTGCTTCCACAGGGCACGACTGGCAAACAGCATGAACTGACCAACTGCCCCTGCTATAGTCACAATGAGGTAGAGACCTGTTGAAGCATGGGGGATAGGTGGGACACTTATGTTTTTAGTCTTCACAATATGAAGGATACACTCCAGGGAGGGTCACCACTTTGTTGTTAACCTTGTACAGATGAACAGTCATGTTTAGTTCATGATCAAAACATTCATGCAGAAAATTCCATCATGCAGACAAACAGTATTTCACCACACAGTAGGACCCTCTATTGTAGGTTACAGTCATAATGTCAGTACAGTTTGCCCAAGGTGTGGCATTCTCAGGCTGGAAACACCAACCTGCCTGTTTGGTGTGCAAGGGTAGGGCATAAGGATTAGCGTGGGTAAGAGAGACAGCAGTAGGTGCAATATAAGTATCCCGGTTAAGGATGGAGGATTCATTGAAAGGTACAGGAACAAATCCCTCCATTGCACTCAAACCCTCTACCCAGTCATTTTTTCTATTTAATAATGTTTATGATCACTTACACCAGAAATTGAACAGAAATAAATAAATGCAAGTAAAAAGACATACACTTGTCACTTTGTCAGGTTTTAAAATAGCTATTTATTTGCATAAATGTTGGCTCTGCACCCCAGAATTCTCCTGCCATGCCCTTTTCTTAGATGTGTAAAGTTACTTATGGATTTACTCATGTAAGTTACAGTTTAGAAAATAGCATGTATTCACATATTTGCTATTTATGTGCCCATGTGCTAATTTTTGAAGGAGCAATATATGAAAATTCATCTGTTAGAGTTGCTCAAAGCCTCTGTCATGAGAAGATGTCCATGACAAATTGGCTGATGCTTTGTCACTAGTAACAATCTCTTCAGAGATAAATTAAGAGACCGTTAATATCATAAATCTGCTCAACACTTAACCACAGCGACTACAGAGCCAATAACTTCCCAAAGGAAACACTAATTTATAGAAGGTACTATTATATTATTGAAGACATTACACCACTTACTTTTACCAGAGGCAATGTTACGAACCTCAGCAATAGCAACAGCCTCAAGCTGGGCCACGTAATAGGGACAGGCCTTATTCTAAATAGGCCTTTAATCATCCCAAAACAACAATCAGCTTCCAGTGAGAGAAAGACTTCAATTTCTTTTACCAACAATGATCCTTTATCACCATGACCAGTGAGTTCTCAATTTCAAATATAAAAGAGTTAAAGATTAAACTTCAAAACTCTTCTACCAATTTCTCCCCATAGATCTCCTTGCTTTCCTGGGCAACAGTTGCTTTTGATAAGAAAGAAGACAGCATCTCTCCTTGTTTCTTATGCAACAGAATCAGTTCCCTTAGCAGAGAAAAACCAAGGATTTTATTCAAAATACTTCTTATTTTCATGAAATCAGCAGGATATTACCCAATCCTGCATTTGAGAGGATTAAACATATTTCTCAAATGAAAAAAATTCAAAAATGATTTCACTAGCAACCATCCTTCCTCTTCTAGGCACTAATGAATAGATAACTATATTGGATCACAAAGATGCCTATACTCATTTTACCATTCATCTAGAACACAGGAAGTAATTCAGATTCACAGTAGAGAGTGACCATTCCCGATACAAAGTCCTTCCCTTTGGTTTCTCCGCAGCTCCAAGAGGATACATTAACAGTAGATTTTAAAAGCATTGCTTGTTGAAAAACAGCCCCATACATGCGTGAGCAACACAAATTTTAAGAAGCCAGGAAATAAACACATATATACATGTGTGTAAGTTAAGAATAAGGAGGCAGAAAGGGGTGGGGAATGGGTGTTCCCAAGATGGACACATGTAACCCCTGAATTTTGCAAGGCTAACCATGGCAACATGCTCCAAGTTATGTAGGTAACTTTACTAATGGTCCTGATGAAGCACAAGTTGGAGAGAGAGACAGAGATTCTTTTAAAGGGCCAATCTGACACACTCTATATATCCTATTATAAGGGGGGCACTTTTAACTCAGGGTGGGGTTTGGGAGTGGTGTTTCATTGGTCTGCTTAGGGCACAAGGGTCTGTACACCCTTGTAATACTGCCCCCCCCAAACCCACTCTGAATTGAATTGAAAGTGCCCCCCTTTACAGAGGGCTATATATAAAGTGTCAGATTGGTCTTTTAAAAGAGTCTCTGTCTCTCTCTCCAGTCACTTGTGAGTATGTGCATAAGGCTCCAACACATATGTGTGGTAGGGATATTTTAAATGTACATGCGAGCAAGTATGCACAATATAAAATTGAGCATATTTTTGCTCACGTGCCCAATATGAACGTTTATGGGCGCATGCGTTCACCTTTTAAAATTTACTTGAAAATGTTTAGCAATGGTTGCAGCTCATTTGAGAAAGATCAGTGTCTCAATGTTTACATACTTAGACAAATGGCTAATATTGTTCAAATAATTTAATGATAAATGCCTCCATTCAAGTCTTGGATGGGAACACGTAAATCAATTATATTCCCAAGGGAAATGGAGCAAAAAAGAACAAGGTCTTCAAATAAATATTTTAGAAATGAAAGCTATTTACAAAATACTCATAGCTTTCAAACTATCATAAAGGTAAAGCTCATTTAGATTGGAATGGAGAATATTATAGTAATGTACTACATAAATAAAGAGGGAGGGATGGGTTCTTAATCGCTGTGTTGATCACATTATATGGACTGGCATTGAAGAGGAAGATTAATCTCTATGCCACTGCGCACATTTTATCAGAATTCTATGTTGTGGCAGATACTCTGAGCCATCACTTACAGCCTCACAAATGATCCATCCACAACACTTTTCAAACGTTTTTCAGCAATGGGGAGTTCCTTGAGTAGATCTCTTTGCAGTCTCTTTCAACCACAAACTTCCATTCCACTTTTCCAAAAAACCAAATCCGAGAGCATTGGCATTGAATGTGTTGACAATATCTTGGTTGCTGGGTCTAATACATGCAATTTTCTCCAATATCTCTACTTGCCAAAACAGTTCTAAAACTAAGACAAGACAAGGATGATTCTGATAGCTCCTTCAGGCTACACCAAGCATGGTTTCCATGGTTTCAAAGACTGTCAATTGCTGAGCCTATTTAGCTCCCAGTCTTTCCATACCTTTTCACCTAATGCAATGGTTCTCTTCTTCACTCCAACTTTCAAACTCTAGCTCTAATAACATGGATGTTGAGTACTGAGTCTTAGAGACCAAGCCATTTTCTAACAACAAGAAAACTGTTCAAAAGGTGTTCCTATAGTTTCAAGTGGAAAAGGTTTTCAATTTATCTGAGTACATTTAAATGCTATTGCAGCATATCATCACCCTGCTGAAGGCTTTCTGATATCCAACTTCTGCTACTAATATTTATAAAAGGTACTCTTTCATCTTCATCCTCCTTCAAGCGATCCACCAATTCAATAGGAGCTCAACTTAGGGCCTCATTTTCCAAGCACTTTACCGCGTGCGATAAATTCGCAAATCGCGTTAACAGCTGTTAACGCGATTTGCAAATGCAAATTAGTAATTTGGTATTCAGGGGGCGGAGTTGGGGCGGAGCATATGTAAAGCGGGAACCTGTTTATCGTGTGCGGCGAAACAGCCGCAGTGTTAGCGCGGCTGCTATCGCGGCTAATAACTACAACTCCAAATTTGCGTTATGGACTGCGCTACGGGCCAGAAAAGGATTATCGCCATCCACGAGAGAGAGAGAGAGAGAGAGAGAGACTTACTATAGTGCCTATGCCCTACATAGGTATTTGAATCTCTATGGGAGGGCTACCTACTAACTCGGGGGGACGCTCACTCCAAGAGGAGATTTGGGCAACATTCTCTCCACCTAGCATGTTGTTGCCCAGGTAGAGTGTCCATCAAGCTAGGTAGAGAGAACGTTGCCCAAACCACTTCTTGGAGTGAGCGTCCTCACTCCGACGGCCAGCAAATCTGCACTAGAGACCACTGTTCTGTCCGTAGGTCTCATGTGGAATGCGAAAGTGGCCCCCAACCCCCGACGCTCATACCTAATCCCCACCCCGAGTTAGTAGGTAGCCCTCCCATAGGGATTCAAATACCTATGTAGGGCATAGGCACTATAGTAAGGCTATCTCTCTCTCTCTTCTCTCTTCTCTCTTCTCTCTCTCTCTCTCTCTCTCTCTCTCTCTCTCTCTGGGACTATCGTGGCCCGCGATGATTGAGGTCCAAAAACTGGCAAATATTGTGCACCACGATGAAAGAATCATCGCACACTGGGAAAACATCGTGTGCAGCGCTAATGTTTTGGCGAAAACATCGCCGCACGCGATGTTTCCCCACCACTGCAGAATGCCCCCTAATGCGTTACCAATGCGATATTGGAAAATGAGGCCCTTAGTCTTGTCAAAACTGTCCTTTTGAATCCATGGAACAAATGATTTCAAAATTCTTTCTTGGAAAATGATATTTCTCATAGCTATTACTTCAGCTTGAAGAGTGAGTAAAAGCCAAGCATTAGTAGTTGAGACTCTTATGCTCAAATATTAAAAGATAGTGATACTAAAGATGCACCCAAGATTTATACCAAAATTAGTTTCTCATTTCCATTTGAATCAATCAATAATCCTTCCTACTATCTTTCTAAAACCTCATGCTAATAAAACAGAACAAACATTTTATAATTGGATTGTAGAAGAGCTATACTGTTTTTATATAATAAAACTTCGTCATTCATCTATTTTGAATCAAATAAACAAGGCTATCCAGTGGGGAAACAAACTTTCATTCTGGTTCTCAGACTGCATCTCATTTTGAGAAGTAAGTATAGACCTTCTAAAAAGACTAAAAGCTCATCAGATGTGGTTGACTACAGCTTCAGTAGCTTTTCATTGATCCGCCTCTCTACAGAACATTTACAACCTGATCCTCTATTCTCTCCTTCATCAAGCATTAATGTTTGGAACAAGAATCTTGCACTGATAGGGCTGGATTTTAATACCTACATGCGGGCGTACATCTGTGCGCGCAACCCAGCGCACACAAATGTATGTCCGATTTTATAACATGCATGTGCAGCCGCACGCATGTTATAAAATCAGTGGTCGGCGCGCGCAAGGGGGTGCACAATTGTGCAACTTGTGCGTGCCGAGCCGTGCTGCCTTCCTTCATTCCCTCCTCCCCCCCCATCTTCCCCTCCCTAACCCGCCTCCCAGCCCTATCTAAAACCCCCCCTAACCGTTATTTTATAAGTTGTGCCTTCCTCCGGGCAGGCTAGGTTGCACGCACTGGCCAACGGCCGGCCCGCAATCCCAGGCACAGCAGCAAATGGCCGCTGTGCCTGGAGGCTCCGGCCCCACCCTCGCCCTGGACCGCCCTGCCCCGCCCATTCCCCGCCCCTTTTTTCAAGCCCCAGGACTTACACGCGGCCCGGGGCTTTACGTGCACCACCAGGCCTTTTGAAAATAGGCCCGGCATGCATAGGGCTTTGAAAATCTGCCCCATAGTGTTTTTAGTCAAGCAGTTCTGAAAAATCTTTTCAAATAATATCTACTACTCTTCAGTCATCCACATCTCCACATTGTATATTTTTTTTATACAGAACAAGGACTTATAATACAACCCTAAGCTTGAGACTCTCCGCATGTGTCTTTTTGTCCTGCTGGTCCACAGACAAAAGTAGTTGCTAACTTGTAACAGGTGTTCTCCATAGATAGCAGGACAGATTGACACAATCCCATCCTCCTTCCCATAAAATTGAGGCTTAGCTAGTGAAAAAACTGAGGAGGCTGAAATGCAGCCAATGCACGGAAACTCACTTGAATGCTCAGAAGGACTTTTTTTCTGAGCTCTGAGATAGCATGTCCAAAGCTGGCACCATGGGAGGATGCCAGCTACTTGTGTGGCTGATTTCTCCTGCTTACAATGTAGAACACCTATTACAGGTGAGCAACTTCACTATTTACTTGGATAAAATGGATGGATTAAAAATGATGCTCAAATGTGATTAAAAACATGAATGGGTTATACAACATGCATACTTTTAGCTTCATTAGAAAGAGATGTTCCTATGGACATTATTATTTATTTATTTAAATAATTTATATACCGGAGGTTCCTGTATAGTATACATATCACCCCGGTTTACAAAGAACAGTAAGTATTGCTAAAATATAGCGGTGTGAACATAGAACATAAAAAAAAGAAGTTTTTACATAGAACAAATCTAAGTAAGCAAGTTTTTACATTGCATAAATTAATTGAAGTAAGCAAATAATGTATGATATTTAACCGTTAATAAACAAGCAGTTAATAAATCAATGAATAACATGGAAAAATATGAAGTCAATATGAGTAAATGTATGTAGTATGTATGAAGTCAGCATGTGTACATTTCTGATTGAAAGGAAAAAAATAATAGATCTGAATAAATCGTTGTGGGCTTGAAAAGACTTTTCTTCGTGTTCTTGGCTCTAGGGGAAAGCTTGATTGAACAGCCAAGTCTTAAGTTTCTTTTTAAATGTAGAGTGGCATGTTTCCAAACGAAGGTCTGGAGGGAGCGAGTTCCAAAGTGATGGGCCAGCTGTGGATAATGCACGTTTCCTCAAAATGGATTTCGCCGGTTGTGTGATTAGTCTGTTTTGATAGGCGCTTCTGGTTGGTTTCACGGATGTGTGAAATTGAATTTGAAATGTTAGGTTGAGAGGTGCGATGTTGTGTAAGGCCTTATGTATCATCATTAAAGATTTGAACTGGATCCTGTATTTAATCGGAAGCCAGTGGAGATGGTGGAGAATTGGGGTGATATGATCTCTTTTTTTGGCATTTGATAGAATTCTTGCAGAGGCGTTCAGGACCATCTGAAGTGGTTTGATGGTGCATGCTGGTAGGCCTAGGAGGAGGGAGTTACAGTAATCCAGCTTTGGGAGTATGATGGCTTGTAAGACCATGCGGAAGTCTCTGTAAAGGAGGAGAGGTTTGAGTTTCTTTAATGTTTGAAGTTTAAAGAAACATTCTTTTGTTGTGTTGTTGACGAATTTGTTGAGGCAGAGTTTGCTGTCTAAGATGACTCCCAGGTCTCTAACTTGTTGCGTGGTGGAGAGCCCTGCGGTGTCCGGATGTTGGTTAGTGGTAGAAAGTGGGGAGGGGGTATAGTTTTCTGGTGCTATGATGAGGATTTCAGTTTGTGTTTTGTTTAGAACCAAGTTGATGCTGGTGAGTAGATTGTTGATAGCTAACAGACATTTATTCCAGAATGATATGGCTTTGTGTAGGGAATCTTCTATAGGGATGAGGATTTGAATATCATCCGCGTATAGGTAATGTCTTAGCTTAAGGTTAGTAAGAAGTTGACAGAGTGGGAGCAGATAAATATTGAAAAGGGTCGGGGAGAGGGATGATCCTTGTGGTACCCCCCTTTTGGATTCGATGGTGTGGACATTTTTAAGTCATGGGATTTAAACAGCACTCATACATTTGATTTTCAAATGTTTATATGCTATTTTGCCCTCCTGTACTGCCAGCACAAACAATAAGTACAAATTGACAGCTGCTTTTAATGCTCATTATTTGCCCTTATCAATTTTCTAAGAGAAACAATGTGGGAATATTTTCATAAAATACACACATTTAGGAGGAGAGATTTTCAAACAGCCCGCATATTTGCAAACTGCATAGGCAATTTTAACATGTGTACTTGACCTAAATTTTCAAAAGAAAACCTCATGAAGACTTTCCCCTTGAAAGTTTGTGTATAGTACATTAGTTAAAAACTGCATGTTTATCCCAGGACAAGCAGGATGTAGTCCTCACATATGGGTGACGTCATTCACGGAGCCCTAATGCGGGAAAACTTCTGGCAAAGTTTCTAGAAGCTTTTAACTGGCAGCCTGGGGCTACTGAGCATGCTCGGCATGCCATGATATTCCCTGCCACAGGGGTCTCACTTCAGTCTTTTTTTTCCGCGCTGCTAACAACATCGTGGTCACAGGAGCCCTGTGAGGTTTTCCTCACAACTTGACAAATTTGCCCATCACGGGTCTCTTTCGCTTTGTCACCAGCCGGTGACAAATACCATATTTTTTGCTAAAGAAAATACCTACTTTCCATCGACGGATGTCGACTGAAAAAACTTCAGGCTTCAAAAAGTGCCCGGCCTGCAACCGTACAATGTCCATAACGGACCCGCATACCGAATGCTTTGGTGCCTTGGCGGAGACCATGACATCGCTGCCTGTTCAAAATCAGGAAATGACGGTAAAAGGCAGAAAACTCCGCCAAGAAAAAATGGCACAAATTTTCCAAATTCAATCAGGGTCTTCACCGACGACTTCCACAAAATCTTCACCGGTAGGCATAACAAAGAAGATACTGATCAAGAAAAGACTTCCAGAGGGTTCGGGGGATGCCTCCTCTCCAACACCCTCCGCATCATCGACAAGGTCGGTATCTGAGCCACGTTCAAAATAAACACAGACGGCATCGATCGATTCCACCGCTTCCGCCGCCGGAGGAACTGATCCCTAAGAAGCAAAGGATTTCCTCTACTTCGGTGCCATCGGTTCTGGAATCGATACCATCTACATCGCAGCAAGTATCAACTTCGACTGACTTGACTGCTTTAATAAACAGATAGTCACTGATGCCTTGCAGCATCAAATTCCGGCGTCATCGCCGATGCCGACCACCGGGTCGATGCCGACCACCGTGTCGATGCCGACAACCCTGTCGATGCCGACGGAATCGTCGATGTCTCTGCCTTCGATACCGGCTTCACAGCCATTGCCGGCGACTCTGCCGATGATGCCGACACCTCAGTCGATGCCGGCAAATATGCCGATGCCAGCGATGACTTCATCGATTCCGCTGATGACTTCTTCGATGACGGTTCCATTTTCATTACAAGCACCATCGATGCCATCGGTTCCTTCACAATTTCCGATGCCTTCTATGCCTGCCAGACCTATTTCATCGATGATTCCAATATCGATGTTCACCTTCATACTTCATCGATGCCACCTATGTCTCAATCGATGTCTCTCTATACAATGGCACCGTCTAAATCACCTGTATCAAGGAAAACATCTTCCACTCAAAAGTCATCGGGGAAATTTAAACACTCTTCATATCCAGCTATCTCCACAGCTCCAGAATTCCACTTCTGAAGCACAATTACATAGCATCCTAACTAAAGGTATCAAGACCTCCTAGCTTCATTGCCCATAGCACCTGGACAAGAAGAGAGGACAGAGAGCAATCACCGGACCCTCAAGATCCCTTACAAGGCCTTCAGGGGTACCTCCACCTCAGAGGCCGGAACCTCCTCAGTATCATCTTCCTACTTCTGATACTTGGTCAGACACGGAATCTGAGCATTCCTCAAAGATTTCTTGTCTGAGGCTTCTCCACCTCAAGCCAAAAAGCAGTCACCTCCAGAGGACCTTTCATTTTCCTCTTTTTACAAGAAATGTCTGAGTCCATACCCTTCCAACTCCAGGCTGAAAAGGATGAGAGGCAGCAGACGCTTGAAATTTTACAATTTGTAGATCCTCCTAAGCACAATCTAGCCATTCCAGTGCACGAAGTGCTATTACAGCTTCAGCAGAGGATATGGGAACATCCATGCACAACCCCTGCTGTAAACAGGAGAGTAGACTCTACTTATCTCGTTCAAGCAGCCCCAGGATTTGAGAAACCTCAACTTCCTCACAATTCCCTGGTTGTGGAATCTGCCAGAAAAAATCCCGCAGATCCAGGACTCATGCCTCAATCCCTCCAGGAAAGGACAGTAGATTTTTAGATTTAATGGGCAGAAAAATCTACCAGGGAGCCATGCTCAACTCAAAATTGCTGCATATCAGCTCTACATGACGCAGCACCAGAGGAATCTCTGGAAACAAATTGAAGAGTTTCTACCTCTCTGCCTCACAACAACAGGAGGCAGCACAACAGATTATCCAAAAGGGTTTGGATGCAGGAAAGCATGAGGTAAGGGCAGCCTATGATGCTTTCGAAACATCATCTAGAACAGCAGCATCCGGCATCAGTGCAAGAAGGTGGGCCTGGCTAAAGGCTTCAGATTTACGCCCTGAAGTCCAGGACAAATTAGTAGACCTTCCCTGTCAGGGAGATAATTTGTTTGGCAAAAGTGCAGGATGCCGTGCCAGCTCCGAGAGCATTCGGAAACATTGAACAACTCTCAACGTTACCTCATGACCCTGCAACTCACATAACTCGCAGACCACCACGTAGAGAGGCTAAACGTCCCTTCTATCGACCGAAGAGATACTATCCTCCGGCCTCTAGGTCAAGACCTCCAAGGTCTCAACAACCGCAACAGAGACAACAACGGTCTGCAAGGCCACACCACCTCCTCAAACAGGTTCTACCTCGGGCTTTTGAAATAAATTTCAGAGCACAAAGCCAATTTCCCAACCCTATCCCACCTTACCAGTTGGAGGGAGAATTTCCCATTTCTACAAAGAATGGACAACAATAACAACCGATCATTGGGTCCTGTCCATATTCATCAAGGCTACCGCCTAGACTTCTTATCTCTCCCTCAGGAGTTTCCACCACAAAACTCCCATCTCAATCACATACCTCAGTTACAAACAGAATTATCTGCTCTTCTGAAGCAAAAGCTGTGGAACACGTACCACACGCTCAGAAGGGAAGAGGATTCTATTCCCGGTATTTCCTAATTCCAAAGAAAACCGGAGGCCTACGTCCCATTCTAGATCTCAGAAATCTCAACAAATTCTTAAGAAAAGAAAAATTCAGGATGGTTTCGCTAGGCACCATGCTTCCACTAATACAAAAGGGAGATTGGCTTTGTTCTCTGGATCTTCAAGATGCATACACACACATTCCTATATTCCCGCCTCATCGCAAGTATCTGCGATTCACAGTAGGACATCAGCATTTCCAATACCGAGTGTTACCATTCGGCCTGGCTTCAGCTCCCAGAGTATTCACCAAATGCCTGGCAGTGATAGCGGGACATTTGCACAAACAAGGTGTTCATGTTTTTCCTTATCTCGACGATTGGCTAATCAAAAGTCAATCACAACAAGGAGCAGTAAATTCTCTGCATTACACATAAATTACTTCACAAGCTGGGATTCCTCATCAATTATCAAAAATCCCACCTGAACCCTTCTATCTACTCCAATTCATAGGAGCAGAATTAAACACAAAGCTTGCACAGGCTTTTCTTCCAGAAGATCGTGCAGTCACACTGTCCCGGTTGGCGTACTCAATTTCCATACAAAACAAGCAACAGCTCATCAGTTATCTTACTAGGCCACATGGCTTCAACGGTTCACGTCACTCCTATGGCGAGACTTGCCATGAGACTAACCCAATGGACTCTTCGATCACAATGGATCCAAGCCATTCAACCACTACATTATCAAATCCAAGTAACCCACCAACTACGCTCTCGCTACAATGGTGGACAATCAAGGACAATTTACGCAAGGGCCTACCCTTCCAAAAACCGGTCCCTCAGATAACATTAACTACAGATGCATCCACCTTGGGGTGGGGAGCTCACATAAACTCTCTTCAAACTCAAGGAACTTGGACAAAACTCGAAGCCACATATCAAATCAATTTTCTGGAACTTCGAGCTATACGTTATGCGCTGCATGCGTTCAAGGACTGCCTTTCACACAAACTGTGCTGATCCAAACAGACAATACGGTAGCCATGTGGTACATCAACAAACAGGGAGGTACGGGCTCGTATCTCCTTTGTCAAGAAGCTGCACAAATTTGGGACTGGGCCTTGAGTCACTCAATGTTCCTACAGGCACTTATCTAGCAGGAATTCAAAATACTAGCAGACCGACTCAGTCGCCAGTTCCAACCACACGAGTGGTCCCTGAATCCCTCGATAGCGACCAAGATATTCCAACGTTGGGGACAACCAACAACAGACCTCTTTGCGTCGCATCTAAATCACAAAGTGGACAACTTCTGTTCTCTACACAAACAGAAGAACCAGCCAGCCAAGGGACACTTTTGCTCGCCCTTGGAACTCAGGCCTACTATATGCATATCCTCCAATACCGCTTATCACCAAGACACTGGTGAAGCTACAACAGGACAAAGGGTCCATGATACTCATAGCCCCATATTGGCCTCGACAAGTATGGTTTCCCACACTGCTAGACCTTTCAGTCAGGGATTCCAATACGTCTGGGAGTAGCTCCCAATCTCATAACTCAGGAACAGGGTCGGTTGCGCCATCCCAACCTTCAATCCCTAACCCTGACAGCATGGATGTTGAAAGCTTGATCTTACAACCACTCAATCTTTCAACTAATGTTTCTCAAGTGCTTATAGCTTCCCGCAAACCTTCCACAAGGAAGAATTATTCTTTCAAATGGGAAACGATTCACTTTGCGGTGCAAGCAAAACAATATTGATCCTTTCACTTGCCCCACTACTGCTCTTCTAGACTATTTGTACCATCTTTCAGACTCTGGTCTTCAAACTTCATCAATCAGAGTACATTTGAGCGCAATCTCAGCTTATCATAACAAGATAGGAGATGCACCTATATCTACACAACCTCTCGTCAGTAGGTTTATGAGAGGTCTAACTCACCTTAAACCACCAATTCGGCCTCCAGCCACACAATGGGACCTAAATCGGGTTTTAACAGCATTGATGCGTTCTCCCTTTGAACCCATACATTCCTGTGATTTTAAATTTCTCACATGGAAGACTATCTTTCTTAAGCCATCACATCAGCTAGGAAGGGTTAGTGAGTTACAAGCACTAGTCACGTATGAACCTTATACAAAGTTCCTACATGACAGAGTGGTACTCCGAACACACCCAAAATTCCTTCCTAAGCTAGTTACAGAGTTCCACTTAAATCAATCCATAGTTCTACCCACATTCTTTCCAAGACCTCATTCTCACCAAGGGGAAAGAGCTTTGCACACTTTGGACTGCAAACATGCGTTATCTTTTTATCTGAATCGCACTACGTCCTCAGAAAATCCAATCAGCTTTTTGTATCTTATGATCCAAATAAGCCAGGTAAAGCAGTGGGAAAGCATACTCTATCCAATTGGCTAGCAGATTGCATACAGTTTTGCTATGAAAAAGCAGGCCTTCCTCTCCAAGGGCGAGTAAAAGGCGCATTCAGTAAGAGCAATGTCAACTTCAGTAGCACATTTTCGTTCAGTGCCAATCATTGACATCTGTAAAGCAGCAACATGGAGTTCTCTTCACACCTTTGCAGCTCATTACTGTTTGGACAAGGAAGGACGACAAGATTCCGCCTATGGACAATCTGTCTTAAGGAACTTGTTTCCAGTTTAATCCCAACTCCTTCTACAACCAACCTGCTGTGATCTTCGGCTGCATCATTTCCTCAAAACGCATTACTGCTACCTCCATGGACAATGACTCAGCCTCTAGCTTGCTAATCACCCCATATGTGAGGACTAGCATCCTGCTTGTCCTGGGATAAAGCAAAATTGCTTACCTTGTAATAGGTGTTATCCCAGGACAGCAGGATGTAGTCCTCACAGAACCCACCTGCCACCCCGCGGAGTTGGGCCTCAGTTTTTTATTAGTTTATTTAGCTAACGCTTATTGCTACATACCAGACTGAAGTGAGACCCCTGTGGCAGGGATAACATGGCATGCCGGGCATGCTCAGTAGCCCCAGGCTGCCAGTTAAAAGCTTCTAGAAACTTTGCCAGAAGTTTTCCCGCATTAGGGCTCCGTGAATGACGTCACCCATATGTGAGGACTACATCCTGCTGTCCTGGGATAACACCTATACAAGGTAAGCAATTTTGCTATACATTTCACCAGCAATTTTGTGCAAGTGAACAAGAGAAGAAAAATAGCATGTGTAGTTTTGAAAATGTCATGTATATGCGCTATTTTCCTTCACTGACTTAAGTATTCCCAAAGGTACATTCCTTTTAATGCAAGAAAAAATATGCACATTGTCAATCCCACACATACTTTAAGCCTCATTTTAACAGGGCAATTTTCAGTAAGGCCAATTTATCTGGATAAATCATCATTTACAAGGGTAAATTGCTTTGAAAATTAGTCCTTCAAACCCCCCACATAATTTGCAACTACTCAGGCTGTTTGAAAATTCCATCTTTATATTGTCTGAATTTATTACATTGATTGTTGGTGATTTATTTTTCTAGTGCTGAATTTTTTGTCATAGAGATAAAATGCAAATAATTTTTTGTTTCAATTTATTAATTCTGGTGACTGATCTGCTGTTGAAGATTAAACAAACAGGCCACATTATTGAGGTAGAAAAAATAATGACACTTACCGAAAAGCAAATAAGAAATATTTTTCAAGAAAAATACAGAAGAGGTAAGTAAACGGTGATTTCTTTTTTATATAGGTAGTCTAAAGCATTTACAGTGACATTTGATTGGAGAAGCTACAAAAAGCAGAGGAAACAAGAATCTTTGAGCTGCGTTTTTAGTCATTCATATATTATCTAGTCTCTTCATCAGGCCAGTTGAACAAGAGAGAAAGAAAAATTGCATCTAAAGAAATGATGGATAGTTGGATTTGTCATTCATAATAGATTTATCAAACTATTACATGTGAAAGAAAAAAGGGTATGTTTTATGGTAATAGCTTATTTATTACAAAGTGTGCTATCTTAGTGCTTTGCATAGGTATTACCGCAGAGAGAGTGCCTTATCCACATCATCTGGTAATGAATTCCAGAGCTTAATTATGCATAGAACGAAAAAGAATTTTCTCCAATTAGTTTTAAATATGCAACTTGAAGGAGCATCCCCTAGTCCTTGTATTTTCTGAAAGAGTAAACAACCAATTTATATTTACTATTCTAGTCTTCTCATGGTTTTATAGACCTCCATCATATCCCCCCCTCAGCTGTCTCTTCTCCAAATTGGACAGCTCTGATCTCTTCTCAAGGGGAATTGTTTGATCCCCTTTATCATTTTTGGTCACCCTTCTCCCATAGGCTATCTTAGTACAGGTATTACTGCAAAGTGTGTTAACTGTTTGGTTATATTATTATTATATTTGTGAGAGAGAGAGAGAGAGAGAGAGAGAGAGAGAGAGAGAGAGAGAGAGAGAGAGAGAGAGAGAGACACACACACACACTCTATCTACAATGCCCTTGTAGTAGGTAGCTATTTATGCTACTCTAGGAGGCCCACCTAGTAACTCGAGGTGAGGCATAGGTAATAGTGTAGAGGTTAGAGGCCAATTTTACATGCGGGAGTGAGACGTACAAACAGAACAGTACACTCTTGTGAAGATTTGATGTTCTTCAGCGTGAGGAAACTCACACAATGATGAGATTTGTACAATGTTCTCTCAACCTAGCTTGATGTTACCCAGGTAGTGAGTCCCTCTCTCTCTCTCTCTTTCTCTCTCTCTCTCTCTCAATGCATGTGAAAATGCCATAACATGAGTTGGAAAATAACACCCTTTGTTTGCTTTTTTAACCACCGCAGCCCACTGAGCTGACGTACGAACGGAACAGTACACTCTTGTGAAGAGTTGAGGTCCTTCGGAGTGAGGAAACTCAACCAAAGATGAGATTTGTACAATGTTCTCTATCTAACTTGATGGACTCTCTTCCTGGGTAACATCTAGCTAGGTTAAGAGAACATTGTACAAATCTCATCTTTGGTTGAGTTTCCTCACTCCGAAGGACCTCAAATCTTCACAAGAGTGTACTGTTCTGTTCGTACATCTCACTCCAAATGTCAAAGTGGCCCCTAACCCCTACACTAATACCTAAACTTCACCTCAAGTAACTAGATGGGCCTCATATAGAGGTATAAATATCTAAATACTATAAGGGCCTTATAGCTAGTCAATCAGTCTCTCTCTTTCTCTCTCCTAAAAACACTATTTGCAAAAACATCACAAAGTATGATAAAGCCATGTTACACAGCTAAATGAAAAAAGTGTAATTAAAACTGTGCAATATGACATTGCCAGCCCAGAAATCCTTCCCTTTTCTAAATTAGCATTGCACTATGTGTTAAGGTGTTTTCGCATGCGAAAAGCCCAGAATGCAGCTTGGAAAATAATCCCCTTAGTTTGTTGAGTTAATAGACTTCATAGCATAGTTCTGGAATTTCATTCTAGGGACAATGTTCAGTACCATAGGCACCTCCTGACTTGTGGGACTATGTAATAAACTTCAGCATGTAATTAAGGTACCTGTATGTTTGTTTGTTTATTTATTTATTTATTTATTTAAAACTTTTCTAAACTGTCATTCATTGGAATATCACATCGGTTTATATTGAAACAGGGGTAACTTTAAACTTTTGGAAGAGGAATTAGAAATTACATGTAACAAAGGGGAACTGGAACTGGGGGTAAAAGGGCTAGCATGGCAGAGTCAAGTAAAGGAGAGGAATGTTAGCCATAAAGAACATTAACGAGTATTTACAATATAGCCAAGCTGTAGAGTATTTACAGGGGTGAGTTTACAATTTGTGGTGAATATATAAGGAGAAATCAATTGCAGGATAAAGGATAAGGGGTGCAGAGGCAGACCTTAAGCAGGTGGGGGGAGAGGGGCGGGAATGTGGTACTTAGTTGAAGTGAGGCAAATTTAGTTTGGAGGGTGCAGGGTGAAGGGATATAAAGAGATAGGGGTAGCTATGGCATAGGAGAGGCGAGGTTAGGTAAATGCTTGTGAGAAAAGCCAGGTTTTTAGTTTTTTTTTGGGGGCAGGTAGGGGGCATTAAATTCCAAAAGGTTGGTCCGGCAATGGAGAGGGCCCGTTCTTTCGTGGTTATGTGATGGGTGAGTTTGGGGGGTGGGGGAAATGTAGAGGATTCCTTTATAGGCGGTTCTGGTAGGTCGGGTGTGATGAGTGATAGTGTAGGGAGTTTCTAGCCATTGGATGTTTTGGTTATGTAGTGTTTTATGGATAATAGTGAGACTCTTGTGAAGGATTCTAAAATGTATTGGGAGCCAGTGGAGGTCCATGAGTATGGGGTTAATGTAATCTCTTCTGTGGGTTTTGGTGAGGATTCTGGCCACAGCGTTTTGGAGCATTTGGAGAGGTTTGATTGAAATTGCAGGAGGCCTAGGAGGAGGGTATTGCAATAGTCGATTCTGGTGAAAAGTAAGGCTTGGAGGACCGTGCGAAAGTTGTAGGAATGGTGGAGGGCTCGTAATTTTTTTAGAACATGGAGTTTGTGGAAACAGTCCTTCGTGGTGGTGTTAATGAATTTTTTTAGGTTCAGATGGTTGTCTATGGTGACTCCTAGGTCTCTGACATATTGGAGTCGGGTTGAGGAAGTCGAGTCGGGTTGAGGAAGGTTTGTGATGGTCAGGTAAGATGATTAGGAGTTCGGTTTTGGCTGTGTTGAGAGCAAGGTTGAGACTGGTAAGAAGGCGGTTGACTGAGGTGAGGCAGTTCTCCCAAATCTTGAGGGATTTGGGATAGATTCTGTAATGGGGATGACGATTTGGACATTGTCCGCATAGATATTGTGGGTAAGGCCTTGGTCGGTGAGGAGTTAGCATAGGGGGAGGAGGTAGATGTTGAATAGTGTAGGGGAGAGGGAGGAACCTTGGGGGACTCCTCTTGTAAGGTTAGAGTTAGATTCTTTGTTACCTATTCTAACCTTGTAGATTCTATTGTTGAGGTAGGATTCAAACCACCTAAGGGCAGCTCCTGTGATGCCGATGTCAGAGAGTCGATCTAGTAAGATATTGTGATTGATGGTGTCAAATGCTGAAGAGGTGTCAAGTAAGGCAAGGATGAAAGATTGGCCCTTGTCTAATCCTTTGAGGAGAGTGTCTGTGAGTGAAATAAGTAGTGTTTCGGTATTGAAGAATTTATGGAAGCCGAATTGGGAAGGGAATAGGAGGTTATTTTTTTCAAGATGATCAGTGAGTTGGAGATTCACTACTCTTTCCAGGAGTTTTGCTATGAAAGAGAGGTTGGAGATTGGCTTGAAGTTAGCTAGGTTTGAGGGGTCAAGGTTGGGTTTCTTCAGAATGGGTTTAAGGATGGCTTGTTTCAGTGCATCGGGAACATATCCATGGGTGAGTGAGCAACTGATCATTTTGGCTAGGGGATGAGAGATTATGTTAGGGATGGTTAGTAGAGATTTCGAGGGATAGTATTGGCAGGGTGGGAAGAGGGCTTCATTTTCTTTAGGAAGGATTCAATTTCAGAGGAGGAGGTTGTTTTGAAGGATTCGAGAGTGGATTCAGGAGTGGCTTTGGAGTTTGTGGTGGTGGTGTTGAAGTGTGGGGAGAGTGGAATAAATCTTAAGAGAAGCTTGGAGATTTTGTCTTGGAAAAAGAGCGCTAATTCGTCGCATTTGGATTTGGCTTCATTATCAGATATAAGTGGAGGGGCCGTTTTGTGAGATTGGAGACTAATGAAAAGAGGGCTTTAGCATTATATTGAAAATTATAGATTTTAAGAGCATAGAAGTCTATTTTTGTTTTTGTGTGGACATTCTGTAGGTGTGGAGGGATGATTTGTAGGCAGTGTTACCACCAAGGCTGCTTTGCAGCTGCCTCACCACCAGAGGTCCCCCACGAGCATGCTCTCCTGGCTGGCCCTGTCCTCTCTCCCTGTCTATTCTATATCCCAGACTTCCTTTATTACCCTGCCTAGCAGTTCCCCCGGTGCTTCGGCATCGAGCTCGTCTGGGCTCCCTGCTCTAGCCTCTTTGCTGTGTGTGGCCTTCGGGCCTTCTGCCTTGCCTTGCTGTGTGTGGCCTTCGGGCCTTCTGCCTTGCCTTGCTGTGTGTGGCCCTTGGGCCTTCTGCCTTGTCTTGCTTTGCTGTGTGTGTGTGGCCTTCTGCCTTGTCTTGCCTTGCTGCGTGTGTGTGGCCTTCGGGCCTTCTGCCTTGCCATGCCTTGCTGCGTGTGTGTGGCCTTCAGGCCTTCTGCCTTGCCTTGCCTTGCTGCATGTGTGTGGCCTTCAGGCCTTCTGCCTTGCCTTGCTGCGTGTGTGTGGCCTTCGGGCCTTCTGCCTTGCCTTGCCTTGCTGCGTGTGTGTGTGACCTTCGGGTCTTCTGCCTTGCCTTGCTGTGTGTGTGTGGCCTTCGGGTTTCCCGCCTTGCTGTGTGTGTGTGGCCTCCGGGCTCTCTGCCTTGCCCTGCTGCCTTCGGGCTCTCTGCCTTGCTTGCTGCCGTCAGGCTTCCTGTCTTGTCCTATTGTCGTCAGGCTTCCTGTCTTGCCCTACTGCCATCAGGCTTCCTGTCTTGCCCTACTGCCATCAGGCTTCCTGCCTTACCCCGCTGCCTTCGGGCTTATGTGTTTCATGTTCAGTGTTAGTGCTGTCCTGGTTTGTCTGTCTAGTTCGTTCTCAGTCTTATTTCCCTGGGTTCCCTCAGTCCAGTCACTTATATCTCCAGTCAGTAACACTCTTACCCGCACGCTTCCTGAATTCATCCTTACCAGCACTCAGTTCCAGTTTTCTGTTCACCTTTACCTGCATTCACGTTCATTCATACCTCCATGCAGTTCCAGTATGTCAAGTTCACTCTTACCTTCATGCACCTGGTATCAGATTCCTCCAGCCTGTATTGGACTCTCTCTAGCCAGTTCCCACCTTCACAGTTCCCCGCTAGTTTCCGCTTCCTGCCTGCTCCTGCCAGCAGCTAGCCACTACTGCATCCCTGTCTCCCTCCTCCCTGAGACACCCCTGTAGGTGGTGACCACTACACCTACCAGCGCCCATTCGTAACAGGCAGCCAGCGAGGGGGTGGAGGGGTTTTTGTGCCATTTCTTTTCTTTTGATCTTAGTTCCTGTTTGAGTTTTTTTTTTAGTTTGGATGTGAACCATGGTTTTTTTGTATTTCGGGTGGGGTTTAGTTTAAAGGACTTTAATGGACAGATGTTGTTGGTTATGTTATTCCAAGAGGAGAGGGCTGAATCCGGGCTGGATAGGTCTAGATTATCAATGGCAACTGTGAGGGAGAGAATTAGATCTTCCTTGTTACAAGGTTTTCAAAAGTATATAGTGTTTTTGTGTGTGGGAGGAGGGTTAGTATGTTTTTTTATGGTGAGGTTAGTTTTTATGAGTGTGTGGTCTGACCAGGAGACTGGGGTGCAGGATGGTGTGTCGGCCGAGAGGAGGGGTGAGTTAATGAAAATTAAATTGAGGGTGTGGCATTGACAGAAGAAAGAAAGGCTTCACAAATGGGAGGTAGGGGGTGGTATCGACATGGAGGTTGAAATTCCCTAAGATAATGGTTGGGATGTCCCACTCTAAATTCTCAGCTAAGAATTCGATGAGGGGTGAGGAGTTATTATCAAGAAGGCCTGGAGGGGTATAGCTTAGTCAGACTTGAAGTAAGGTTGATTTAAAGAGTCCGATTTCAAATTTAGGGGGTGAGTGTATGGACAGTGGGATTAGTCCGAGTTCCTTTTTGGAGGCCAGAAGTAGGCCACCACCTCTTTGTTTTTTGCCTAGGTAGCGAGACAATGTCGTGGATTTGTGTGGAAGTTGGTTCAGGAGGACTAAATCGGTGGGTTTGAACCATGTTTCCATTATAGCACATATGTCAGATTGGGTATCGAGTAGGAGGTCGTTAAGGATGGGGATCTTTTTTGTTAGGGATTAGGAGTTATGTAAGAGAGAATGGGTGGTGAGGCTGAGGAATTGGGTAAGTGGGGATATCATGATGGGCAATAGTGATCTGGAGAGTGGAGTGGTTATTTCAAAATGTTTGTGGTGGTGTGGGAGGTGCTTGAGGGTGGGAATAGGGAAGGTTTGCATGTCTGATTGGTGATTGGAGATCAAGTGGAATGGTGTTTGAGAGAATTTGGAGACCGGGTTTAGGTAGATAAGGGAAGGAACAGAGTGATTAGGAGAGGAGGTATGTGGAATGCTGCACGGAAGCGAGAGGATGAGGGGGGGGTTGTCTTTTGGACTAAGCTAATTGCGGCAGGGGAGAAGGATCAGGGTGAGGAGGGGTACCAGGTAGGAAGGGTCTGCAAAAAAGGGGGCAGCACAAAGGGGAGCAGCAAGGGGCAGGCCCCTTGTTCACGCTCCTTAGTCGCATGGCACCGCAGGATGGATCGGCAATTTAAAGACCTCAGGGGTTAGTTTTAGATGAGTTTACCCAATCAGGACATGATCGCTGATTGGGTAAGGCGATGTGGAAGAGGTGGGTGGAAGGCTGAGTTTGCGTCGGGCGGGCGAGCTGCCTCATGCATGGTGGACTGATTCCAGAGACGATCAGGAGGGCCTCGGGAGACGGTAGGGTAAGCCTCGGGCGGCTTCTGCTGGAGGGGAGGTCAGTGGCGGGCGGGGAGCACACGAGAAGGGGCTCGGACGGCTCACAGGTGTGGTTTAATGGATCTGTCTGAGCATGCAATGGATCTGTCTGAGCATGCAAAATGACCATGTCCATACTTGCAAATGAAGAAGCATCACATGCAAATGAATATTTAGCATAAGCAAAGTAAATAATGTGGTTTTCTCATCCTCCTTGCTATTTATCAAGCACTTGCTAATGGCACATTGTTTGTTTATTTAATACATGGGGCCAGATGATAACTCCCTAATTTGCATGCTATTGAGAGTGCTCAGCTAACTACAATCAGAGGGTCTGAAATATGAAGGCCATGGCCAAGAGATTATACTGTAAAACAGTAAGAAGCAAACAAGAGGTATACCCAACAGAATAGGAAACAGATTGAGTAAGGTCATCCAGTTCATGTTGGTGGGGTTGTGGTTCTAGAGCAGGGGTGAAGAACCTCTGGTTCTCAAGGGCCACACAGTGGTCAAATTGTCAGACTATCTCATGTGAATATGTATGAGATATGTATATTAGAAGCAGTGCATGCAAATCTCTCACTATTCATTTGGGACAAAATCTGATATATGGACACTGAGGACTAGATTTTACCCAACACTGTTCTGGAAGTACTTTCTATTATGTGTGGTGGACCGCTCTCATGATCAAAATCTACTAGCTTGAGGTAACCACCTGCATTTATTACATAACTAGGTGTGAACTACCTTATGACTCCCTAATAGTACTGCTTGGTCTGAATATATTCCCTCAATCTAAGAGGAGATGCTCTCTTAATAGTACATTTCCTAGTGATAGCCAGACAAAATGTGGCTAGCTGCAGGAACTCACAGGACAAATCCTCAACTGAATAGTGGCTCCAGCAGGTGTGGAAAGTGTTTGCTATGGAATAGCTTATGTATATGTAAGAGATATATATCAGAATGTTGTTAGGATATGGGATTCATCCCTAGATTTGCAAGGAGTGGTCATGTGACTCTCTGAGTTACCCACACAACTTCAGCCATCTAATATAAAAAACACGAGAATCTGAGTCTACTTTTACTTTTATTGATCATTTTGGAATAATTGCTTCTTTTATTATCACTAATAATCTGTGCCTTTGTTGATACCATGTTAAAGTGTATAGCAGTTTCCTTTTGTGAAAACACCTTTGTCCATGGACAAGGAGGACAGTAATCAGCTACACAAGTGAGTGATGTCATCCAACAGTGCTGAGATGGAAACTTCTCAAAGCTCAGAAAAGCCAAGAAGGATTTTCTGAGCATGTGTAGGCATTCCTGGTCACCTGATGCCATGGGAGTTCCCTCAGTCTTTCTTCCATTCGTCAAACTTGTTTTTTCTTTTCTGTTCTGCAGTCTATTTTATTTTCATATTTTTTCATAAGTCTCTAAAAATAAAATACTTTTTTTTTCAAATATTTCTTCCTCTGCACTCAGGCAGGTCAACCCACACCAGTGGATTATGCATTCCTACCAGCAGATGGAGACAGAGTAAAACTGACTTGCTGACACTGCTGACATATAGCCGTACTTCATCATCATCAGCCTGTCTGTATTCTCACAGGACAAGCAGAATGGTAGTCCTCACATATGGGTGACATCATCAGGATGGAGCCCAATCACGAAACACTTTTGTCAAAGTTTCTAGAACTTTGACTGGCACCTACCAGGCATGCCCAGCAATGCACTGACCCTGCATCCAGCAGGGGTCCCCCTTCAGTCTTTTTTCCGTGCAGCAGTAGCCATGCGGGTTAAGGAGATCTTGAGATTCCTGACAGGAATTTTCCTCATGGAACTTCTTTCAAAAATTTCAAAAATATTCTACCCCATAGGGGTCCCCCTATCGTTATCTGTACTCTGCGGTAAAAAGGTAAGATTTTACCCTTGTTGCAGTCTATTCCTGTTGAGTTATCCCTTCGGGGCCTACTGGCCATCGACCGCACCGCGGCTAAATTTTTGACGGAGTCATGGCATCGGGTTTTTGTCAGTGCCTCGACTGTATTCGAACAATGTCCATCACTGACCTGCACGGGGTCTGCATTATGTGTTTGGGGTCCGACCACGATGTCCTAACGCACCAAATGTGCCCAAATGACATCGAAGGGCCATAAGGCTCGTTTAGAGAAAATGCAGTTTCTCTTTCAGTCAAAAACCCCGACTCCATCGATAGCTTCGACTTCGTCCGAGCCGGCACCATCAACCTCTCACCAGCACCAAGACACCGCTGCTGCCCGACCGACGTCAATGATTCCAAAGGTGTTGATTCCCTCCTCTAGAAAAGGACCGAGGAGATCATCTTGAAAGACATCAACACTGTCATTGCAAGGCTCAGTCCACCGATCCAGGCAAGCCCTTGGCATCGACGTCGACAGAGCCACTGACAAAGAAGCCCCATCCAGAAAAGGCCCCATCCTCTTCTGTGACCGGGTCACTGAGGCATTCCCCAACCTCAGTGGTGCCGGGATCCACGATTCCACCTTCACCGGTGGACCATCCGGGTACGCCAGTGCTGCCTTCTACTCCAGAGCTGGGGTTCCACGCCCCAGGCTTCCACGAGGAATTGGATCGGATGATCCAAGAGGCCATCAGTAAAGCACTTCAGGGCTTCCAACCTCCATTGATGCCGGTACCAGTTCCCGAGCCGGTCACCAATCCAATTCCCGTAGCGCTTGCACCGCTACTGGGTAGACCGGATGCATTGATTGGTGCCCTACCACCGATGGAACCGAGAGCACCAGTGGGTCCGGTGCCTTCCATACCAATTCCATTATCATCGGATGATGAGGAAACACCGATACCCATTCTACCGTCTGAGATTTTACCACCGACTCGTCCATCGATGTCACCAACCCCTTCGGTGCCTCCATCGATGCCGTCGGTTCCTCCATCAATGCCCTCAGTGCCTCCATCAATGCTGTCGATGCCTCCTTCGATGCCATCGGTGCCTCCATCAATGCCGTCGGTGCCACCTCCGATGCCACCGATGCCTAGGCCTGGTCCTTCAGGATTAGCACCTTTTCTCCCCACTGGAGACCCACTAGGTGCTGGAGATCAGCCTTATGATCCTTGAACCGATGATTTGTCCCAACATACAGATGATCTACCATCAGAGCCCTCTCCCCCAAATGAAAGATGATGTTCTCCACCAGAAGATCTGTCTTTTATTAATTTCTGTAGCAACGGCAATGAAGACACCTCAGACAGTATTCATGGTGAAGCGTCTTCCCGGCTTCTGGGAAGCCTCTCCTTTTATTGTAAATGATTACATAGCATTTCATATGATACATACGTCACATATTTTCCTGCTACAATGTTTTCCACCATAAGTGTTTATGCTGACCTTTTACTAGGTAGGCGCAAGTGGGCAGTAGGTGCAAGCGGTCAGCCTGCAGGCAGGGAGGGGGGAGGTCATTAGCTGGTCATGAGGCAGTTGTACTGAACTATCTAGGTGTGAAAGGCAAGTAGGTCATGAGCTGTTCTGGGGGTTGCAAAAGCTTGCACTAGATATGTTTTGCTGCAGACTGACTTCCTGTTAGCTGGCGACAGGAAATCTGTTTATTTGCTAAAGCTTACTGCGGTCGGAGCATGACATTTTCTTTACACTAAGCGTAGGCCCAAGGAAAAACAGTTAGACGTGGCAATGGAGTTTTTTCTCTGACGTGGTTTTCCAGCAGCTAGAAAAGCCAAACTCCTAACCCCTACATCTCGTCTTTCCTTTTTTTTAATTTTTATTTTAAGCAAACATAACGAACATCTCTGTATCCAGGCCGAGATTGAGGTTTTAGAATGGATATGAGATGGGGTATGCATCGAACGCAGCAAGCCAAACAAACAAGGAAGCCTATCATAAGGAATGCAACAGGAAGGAGTCGTGTGATACCACCGATATTAGGAAGCCAGGACCATAGCCAGTCCCAGGGGGATGCCGGTGTTCTATCTGAGGGTGGCGCTTCTGCAATCATAGCCTCTATCTGCTCTATGGTATGTGCGAGATTTGCTTTATAATCTGATATGTATATACAGCAATGAGAATAGTCTTTCTGAGACCTGGAGCCAGGAGATGTTGTGAAATTGTGCATGTGTTCAGTGATGGTTGCATTAAGGAAGTAGTATTTTCTAGACATGATGTGGTGTAGAATGAATGTTTGATTGCAATATGGGTATTTCCCTACCCTGAGCCCTGTGATACTGTAATTATTATATTCCAACAAAAACAGCATTCATTTGTACCCTACTATTCAAATGCATTACTGTGTAATTGACTGGTGAATTTATAAAAGACCCTTGTGTAAGTCCATGGGTAATTAGTCCATCCTGATAGGTTAAAAGACTGCATGCATCAATAGTCCTTCTCTGGAATGAGCTGGCATGTGCATGCAAACCCAGCAATCTGTTTGGTTCAATAGTTGTGATAAAGTCTATGCATCGGTAATGTACATATTGGATTGTCAATAGTTCTTGTTCAGACATCGCCATGGCAGGAGAGATGAAGCTAAATATGAGTACACAGAACACAATTGTTAATGAGTTGGCATTCAGGCAAGAAAAGGCAGCTAATAAGAAGTTCTCTGGAGTTTTCTCAAAGCCTTGCTGTTCCAAGAGTTGTGCAGATTGGTGGGATAGGGCTTTGATCTATTTCCAGGTCATCATGGGCTGCTTTTTGCGGGGAGTCCGGTCTCTGACCGTCTGTGGGTTGTGGAGGTTCAGGGAGAAGTTTGGGATCGGGTTTTGTGGATCCAGATGCCTTTCCATCTTTCCACGGCTTCATATAACGGATTGGCACCCAAATTGGATCTGTGGGAGAAAGCATAGTAGCATGCCCGGGAAAGGGACCATGCCAGACAGTATTAGGTAATACAAAACTGACGGTTGTGGGTGACTAACTTTAGTCCCATAATGATTATCCGCGGCTGTGGTCTGATTTGAATTTGATATATTTAGATGATTTAAAGTGAACAATACTTTGTTCAGCCAGTCCTGTTTAGGGGGAAGTCCAATGGCATTTCCCGCTTTCTGTTTGTTTGTGTGTGTATGCTCCAGGAAGAGAAGAAGCAACAGTACAAACATACTGGCTATCAGAAATAATGTTTAAATCAGCATTGATAAAAATTGCAAAGGTAGAATGACTGCAGCTAGTTCTGTTTTTTGCGCTGACTGCTGCAGCAAGATTAATAAAATTTAATGATGTCATAGTCAATCTTACAGCAAGGCGTATCAATTTTTCATTCATCAAGGCTTAAATTGTGATATGTGTTTCTTGTGACGTCGGGTACCTAATATAGGAAAAAACTGAAATTCAAATTAATGAGAATAGTTCATCACGACTATAACTTTACTATTACTAATCTTATATAATGTTTTCCCACTTTGTTATTAAAAAACAATGAAGCATCAGCTTAAGTGTCAGAGCAAGATGTAACAGAAATAAAATTAGATCAAAAGATCAAAAATCAAAAAGATGTGTAAGAAATGTTTTTGAAAAATTGTTAAAATAAGCTGCAAAGTAAAGCGTTCATCTTCACATCTCTCATGACAGGAAGACTGTCAATCTGGAAAATATTAAATTCTGGTACACTGCAAAAAATTATTAAGGTAATGATTAACGTGAAATTGTTACGTTTTTAACCTTGGAGAATCAATTCTATTATACCATTTAATAAAAGCAATTTGGATTTGCAAGAAAAGACTTGGGAGGGATTGCTTTAGATGTAGCAACCTCTATTAGTAAAAATTAAAGGTTCAGAATTCTGAATAAAACTAGTATTCAAAGAATTATTAAGATAACAAAAAAACAATATGGTATATCTGGTAGTAACATCTGGTAGAATAACACAGTGCCTCCTAGTGGATGCACTATCATCACTGTATAGATGTTAACCTGGAATAAATTCAATCAATAAGATTCTGAGCTAAAGTGTAATGTGCAATACTAAGTAATTAGAATAATTAGAACTTAAACATCAAACAGTTAATTATCAAATGAGTAGAGCTTAAATATGCTCCGTTTAAACAAAAGTAACTCTTTTTTTTTTTCTTATTTCCGTTCGCCGCACAAGTCACTGACAAAAATCATACCTATAAGCAGTGCTGTGCCTTTTACCACAACCCTTACTTCCGCTCAGCACTGAACTGACAGAAGCAGTTCCTAGAACAGTGCTTTCACGCTAAAGCAACTCTTGCTTCCCTAAGAGTCAGTTTAACTCTGTGGTTAAAATGTCCTTTCAGATTGTAAATTTTAACACTAGTAAATGTCTTTGTCAGTAACCTCAATTCAGTATTAAAGAAGTTTGAAAGCATTAAAAAGTTTTAGTTTTGAAGCTTGAGGGAAAATAGATTTGGATCAGCAGAAGATCTGATCTGTCTCGCGTCCCGTTTGAAAGCTTCAGCGCACAGTTAAAGAAATGTATCGGATATATACAAATACAGAATTAGGGAGATAAACTGCAGTACTAAGTTCAGTTTTTTTCTTTTCAAAAGTTCTCCCTCCCCCACAGGAGTTAACAACAGAGGAAAGGGAACTCCATTCATGAATCAATAGCCAGATTCTATCCTAATCTACTTTGTCCTAAAAACAATACTAATTCTGTGCACTATTAATGTAACCAATAGCTATGAAATATAAGGTTCAGAGTAACGAGGCCATTTTAAATGTGGTACATGAAATTTACAGTGTCTTGGCCAAATTTCAACACAGTTGTAACATACATTGAATCTTTTTTGATGTGTGAGGGGCCCCTGTCATTTCCTGTAGGGAAATGTGTTTTAAATACGTATGTTTTGTTTATTCTGGTTTCCAATAGAGCATTGTACTGTCTTATTAAATCATTTCTCTCACATTGGAACCATTCTTGCTTATAACGCTGCTGAGATATTAGGAATGCCTGGCCCAAGGTCATATATGCTAATTTCTTGGAAGACCTGGGGGCATAATTACGGCAGTCTGGTCGGTGTTCGATTCAATTGTTGTCAGGTATCCCTCCAGAGGACAGACTCTCCTTTGTGGGCTTAAGGCAAGCGTCCATCCATGAAACGAATCAACCCAAATGGTGACATAAAAAAATGAACGTTCTAATTTGGCAACTTGTGCTGCTGGAGGACCAGCGACAGGCGAAGGTACAGTGACTTTTTCAACTTCCTCACTACTCTCCGTGCTTTCCTCAACATTCTCAAGGAAAATAGGCATGGATTGGAGGCAAGGGTTAGGTGACAGGTCAGGAGGTTCAGGAATCAGTGACAATTCAGGAAGCTCAGGAGGCAGTGACAGCTCAGGATACAGGGAATTTATGGGTGGTGAAAGAGCTTGAGGGTAAGGCGGAGAGAGGCTAGCTTCTCTGATTTCAGTGTCTTTAGTTTCCTGAGGTTTTTTCTCTAAGGTGAACGCAGAGGAAACCACGGGAGCCGTGGTTGGGGACTGTGCCTTGTGAGTGTGTGTTCCCAGATGTTCTATGGATTCATATTCTGTCCTCCCTAGTTCATTAGTCCTTTCTGTAATGAGAAAGACTTGAAGTCCTTCTAATAATTCTTCTCCTGTAAGATTTTCTTTTTGTTGTTTCTGGAGAAAACCCTTGCAAATTGCACCACACTGGCCAGGTTGTGGTTCAATTGTGCCTAGGGCCTGTTTTTCTGAATCAGGCTGGGAGGTCTGAATGGGCTGCATCATGGGTTCTGGCATGGGAAGCTGAGGATACAGCGAAGTTGCTGTTCCTGAGGGATTTTGCAAATCTGATGAGGGATGAGTATGTGTACTAGCTGTGCTGATGGACAGTCTGTCTGCTTCTTTACTGTCTGTTTCTAAGGGCACATGAACTAAAACTGGTGCCTTGAGATTTTTAGTCCTGATGTGTTCTAGAGCCTCTGTACATTTTTGCCAAAGCAATAACTGCCGTATGGGAGCTCGTGGAGATGTATGCAGACTGTTACCTATCTGGATCCAGTCTTCTACATTCAGAGTTCCTGATTCGGGGTACCAAGGACAACGACAAGCTATTTCTCTTATCAATTTTTCCATGTCCCCCAATTTGATATGTACTATTTCTCCCTTGGTGACTAAATAATGATTCTTCACTAATTTTTTCAATTCTTCCGCATGACTTCTATGCTGAGTTGAAATCTTACCTCCCATACTCACGAATGTTTGGGAACAAACTCGCTGAATAAATACTTACGACTGTGGGAACGGGTCTGTTGTTGGGAGCAAACTCGCTGAGAGAAAAAAATACTTACGTTTGCAGGAGCGAGTTTTGCTGTTTTACGATGCGCATCTAGGCTTTCTGTCCAGCCGGATGAGCAGGGAGTTGTCACGTCTCGGGTCACTCCTTGGATCAAGACTTAAATCACGTCGGGCTCACCAGATGTAGCAACGGCAATGAAGACACCTCAGACAGTATTCATGGTGAAGCTTCTTCCCGGCTTCTGGGAAGCCTCTCCTTTTATTGTAAATGATTACATAGCATTTCATATGATACATACGTCACATATTTTCCTGCTACAATGTTTTCCACCATAAGTGTTTATGCTGACCTTTTACTAGGTAGGCGCAAGTGGGCAGTAGGTGCAAGCGGTCAGCCTGCAGGCAGGGAGGGGGGAGGTCATTAGCTGGTCATGAGGCAGTTGTACTGAACTATCTAGGTGTGAAAGGCAAGTAGGTCATGAGCTGTTCTGGGGGTTGCAAAAGCTTGCACTAGATATGTTTTGCTGCAGACTGACTTCCTGTTAGCTGGCGACAGGAAATCTGTTTATTTGCTAAAGCTTACTGCGGTCGGAGCATGACATTTTCTTTACACTAAGCGTAGGCCCAAGGAAAAACAGTTAGACGTGGCAATGGAGTTTTTTCTCTGACGTGGTTTTCCAGCAGCCAGAAAAGCCAAACTCCTAACCCCTTCAAATTTCATCAAAGAAATGTCTGAAACCATTCCTTTTCAACTTCAGAAAGAAGAGGACTCTAGGCACAAGATGTTGGAAGTACTACAATTTCTAGATGCTCCTAAGGAAATCATGTCTATACTTATTCATGAAATCCTGCTTGATCTCCTGAAGAGAAACTGGGAACACCCATGTTCTCTTTCACCTGTCAACCGCAAGACCGATGCCACCTATCTTGTACAGTCAGCTCCTGGATTCCAAAAGTCACAGTTGAATCATCACTCTGTTGTTGAATCAGCCCAGAAGAAGGCACGACGTTCAAAACCTCATTCCTGCACACCTCCAGGGAAGGAACAAAAATCCCTGGATGCTTTTGGCAGGCATGTCTTCCACGGCTTTATGCTCATAACTGCATTGCCTCTTACCAGTTATACATGACCCAGTATAACAGAGACCTTTTTAAGAGGATCCAGGATTTCTCTGATTCTTTACCAGAGCTGTTCCAGGCTCAACTTCATACTCTGGTTCAAAAATGTCTGGATGCTGGAAAGCACGAAGTCCGTGCTGCGTACAATATCTTTGACACTGCTTCTAGAGTGTCTGCAGTGGGGATTAGTGCAAGAAGATGGACCTGGCTCAAATCCTTGGACTTAAGACCAGAAGTCCAAGACAGGTTAGCAGATCTACCCTGTGTGGGTGACAGTGTCTTTGGGGAAAAGATCTGAGAGACTGTGGCGCATTTGAAGGACCACCATGAAACGCTGCGCCAGCTGTCTTCTGTGCCATCTGAGTTTCCTTCCGCCCCTAAGAGAACTTTCAGGCGGGACTCTAAGCAGCCGGCCTACAAGCCAAGGAAATTTTATCCTCCAGCTTCTAGAGGACGCCGTTTCAGACCTTACCAAAAAGGTCAATCCAGACAGACTCGGCCTCAAAAGTCTCAGCCAGCTTCTCAGCCTGGACCAGCATCAGGGTTTTGATTCCTTCCTAGAGAGTGTAAGCCAACCTTCTCTTCCATCCATACCGGTCGGTGGTCGGCTCTGTCACTTCAACAGCATTTGGCATACAGTCACCACAGACCATTGGGTACATGCAGTAGTCACTCAAGGTTACCACCTAAATTTTCCTGACTGTTCCAGCAGACTCTCCACCTCAGCTGACGTGGGGGACATCCGACTACTCTCCCTTGCTCAAACAGGTCTCATCCCTCTTCAAATCCCAAGCAATAGAACCAGTGCCCCTCTCCCAGCAGGGGCAAGGGTTCTATTCCCGGTATTTTCTCATACCAAAAAAGTCAGGTGGTGTATGCCCGATACTTGGACCTCCGTGCCCTAAACAAATTTTTGCAGAGAGAAAAATTCAAAATGGTAACCTTGGGCTCTCTACTTCCTCTTCTACAAAGAGGAGATTGGTTATGCTCTCTAGAGCTCCAAGACGCTTATACACACAATTACTCCATCTCATCACAAGTACCTGTGATTCCTGGTCGGCCCTCGTCACTTCCAGTACCATGTACTACCATTCGGCCCAGCGTCCGCTCCACAAGTATTCACCAAGTGCCTGGTGGTGGTCGCAGACTTCCTCAGGAATCAGGGTGTGCATGTCTACCATTATCTCAACGATTGGTTGATAAGGGCTCCAACTCAGCAGGGCGCACTAGCCTCCCTCCGTCTCACTGTCCACACCCTGATCTCCTTAGGGTTTCTAATCAACTATCCCAAATCCAAGATAGTTCCATCCCAAACCCTATCCTTTATAAGGGCTGACCTAAAACTATACAGGCGAAAGCCTTCCTCCCCCAGGATTGCACTTTCACCATAGCGCCTCTGGCGCATCACCTACAGACTCGAGTATCTTCAACTGCTCATCACTTTCTCATACTGTTTGGTCACATGGTGTCCTCAGTGCATATCACTCCAATGGCTCGGCTAGCCATGAGAGTGATGCAATGGACCTTAAAATACCAGTGGATTCAAGTTTGAAAGCCAATGTCAAGCATTATCCAGGTCACCAAACAGCTCCGTCTGTCACTAGCCTGGTGGATGCACCACTCCAATCTCATTCAAGGCCTTCCATTTCAGGCTCCAGAACCTCAAATTACCTTAACAACAGACGCATCCAACCTCGGGTGGGGTGCAGACTCAGGGAACCTGATCTCCGGAGGAAGCCAAACACCAAATAAATTTCCTGGCGCTACGGGTGATCAGATATGCCCTCAAGGTCTTTCAGGATTGCCTATCAAACAAAGCCATCCTGATTCAAACTGACAATCAGGTTGCGATGTGGTACATCAACAAACAAGAGGGAACGGGCTTCTACCTCCTGTGTCAGGAAGCTGCACAGATATGGGCATGGGCCCTTTCCCGCTCGATGTGCTTCAAAGAAACCTACTTGCCGGGAGTGGACAATCTTTTGGCGGACAGGCTGAGTCGCACTTTCCATCCGCACGAGTGGTCTCTCAACCCCACAATAGCGGACATTATATTCAAACGCAGAGCTTACCCTCGCATAGACCTCTTTGTGTCAGTCCACAACCACAAAGTAGACAACTTCTGCTCACTCATTCGCAGTCACCACTCGCAACCAAGAGATGCCTTCGCCATCTCCTGGGCCAGCGGTCTCCGTTATGCATACCCTCACTTCCTCTCATTTGAAAGACTCTCGTGAAGCTCTGGCAGGATAAGGGATTAATGATCCTGATAGCTTCCCAATGGCCTCGCCAGGTATGGTTTCCAATCCTCCAGGACCTATCAGTACGCCGGCACATTCCTCTGGGGAACGAACTCCTTCTAATAACTCAGAATGAAGGGTACCTGCGTCCCTCCAACCTCCAGGCTTTATCTCTGATGGCCTGGATGTTGAAAGGTTAATACTCCAACCCCTTAACCTTTCAGAGTCGGTATCCCGAGTCCTGGTGGCTTCAGGAAAGCCTTCAAAGAGAAGTTCTTATTGCTCTAAATGGAAGAGGTTTACGGTCTGGTGTACTTCCATGTCCATAGACCCCTTCACTTGTTCCCCTGCGAGGTTCCTAGACTATCTCTGGCACCTGTAAGAGTTAGGCCTAAAAACTTCCTCTACCAGAGTGCGTGTTAGTGCAGTGTCTGCGTACCATAAGGGTATAGGAGATGTCTCCATCTCAACACAACCCTTAGTATTAGGTTTCATGAGAGGTTTGCTCCATTTAAAAACTCTACTGTGCCCTCTTGCCCCTACTTGGGACCTTAATGCGGTTTTGGGATGGCTCATGAAACCTCCGTTTGAGCCTCTCCAGTCCTGTGATCTTCTCTATCTCACCTGGAAGGTAGTTTTTCTTCTTGCGATCATGTCCGCTTGCAGAGTTAGTGAATTACAGGCATTAGTTACCTACCCACCTTACACTAAAATTCTGCATGACAAGGTAGTTCTCAACCTAAATTTTTGCCGAAGGTAGCATCGGAATTTCATATTAATCAATCTATTATCCTACCTACCTTTTTTCCCAGGCCCCATTCGAACCCAGATGTTGTGTTCGGAGTGCAGGAGTTAGCAATCTGTTAGGTTCAGAGTTGCAGAGTTGGCAATCTGTTGGTATTTAGGAGAGTTGTGGGTGGATCCTTGGACCAGTGGCAGATGACCACACCCCCGGGGGAAGATCCCGGGAGGGACCACCAGTCAGGCTCAGAGTATGGAGACAGACACACACTAGTTCTTTTATTAGACAGTATACTGAACCAGCAGAGGTGGCAGTAGTGAGCTGGAATGCCCGGCTGGGCTGTAGTCCCTCAGATACTGGAACAGCGATCCTTGGAGGCTGAGCTGTAGAGAAACTGAAATATAGTGAGTAGGCAGGGTATGCAGAGTTCATGTACCGAACCAAATGGTAACACTCACACAATGTCTCATAGAAGCCCAGGAGCTGGAAAGTAATAGGCCCTCGAGGAGCGAGTACCTGTTCCAGGGAAAGCTCTGAGAGAGCGATGGTAACTCACTAAAGTAGTTGGTAGTGAAGACTTCCAGGCAGAAGAGAGTACGAGTAAGTCTGGGAACGAGGGCAATCGATGAGCGAGTACCGGTTCCAGACTGTCACCTGAAAAACAAAGAGAGTGAGGCCCCCGAGGAGCGGGTACCTCTGGTAAGTCCGAGGAGGCAGAGTAGCTTAGGAAGAGTACCCCTTGCTAATTCAATCTGTTAGCAAATTCCAAGACCTTATATATTCGTCGTGGGTGATTTCATCTTCAGGGGACGCCCCCGAGGTTCGCGCCATTGCCGGTACTTCAGTCAGGGCCGCACTGCGCGGGCACCCCTAGGCCTCCTGGAAACATGGCGGTTTGCAGCGTTGAGCCGATCCGGGGACGCCGGAGGACTTCGGCAGAAGAACGCCATGGCAGCCAATCTTCCCGTGGACGAAGAGGGAGGCGCCAAAGAGGTAAGGAGGGTGGAGAGAGGGCATCGGGAACTGACGGACACAACAGTACCCTCCTTCAAAGGGCGATTTCCTCTTCGGATACCAGGCTTAGGTTTAGAAGGATGCGCGAGGTGGAACTGATGAAGCAGCAGCACTTTGTCCAGGATATTTGTCTGAGGCTCCCAAGAGTTTTCTTCGGGGCCGAAACCCTCCCACTTTAGGAGATATTCAAAAGTCTTGCCTCTTTTGCGGACATCCAGGACTTCTTCAACTTTGTATTCTAAGTCGTCTTCTGCATTGATGACAGGTGGATCTTGAATTTTGGAAGAAAATCACTAATTATGAGTTGTGGATATCAACAGCGATGAATAAGCTGCTGAGGACGTCACTGAGATCTTCAGTGGAAGTAGTGAAGTTGGGGAACATCCAAAGCCCACTTCAAATTGTAACACAGTAGTGGATCTTCTAATTTGATGGAGGGACTCCTCAGGTCTTCCACTAGACATCTGAGAATGAAGTTGCTTCCTGCCTCTGAGTCCACCAGGGCAGGAGTCTGAACCGATCTCGGTCCGTAGGTCAAAGAGACTGGGAGAGAGAGTGGAGGAGAGGTTGTGGTAAGGCCTAAGAACAGTCCTCCTGCAGTACTTAGGCCCGTTCGTTTCCCGGACGAATGGACCATGTAGAAACATCATGGCCGGGCTGACCACAATATATGCAAAGTCCAGGCTTCTTCCGAATTCTTCTCTCCTTGGAGGTCAAGCATCCATGACCAAGTTGCATCGGTTCATCTGTATCTGAGCTGCAGATGCAGCACTGGTCTGTTTCAATCCAGGTAACACCTTAGGCCGGAGTTGCTTCACTTTGTCCCGGAGCCGGTGATCAATCCGAGTAGCCAAGGTTATTAATTCGTTCGGCGAGTCAGGTGTCTGGCGAGCGGCCAGCTCGTCCTTCAAACGATTATCCAGGCCTCTGCAAAAGAGAGTCTTAAGACATCTGGATTCCCAGTGTAGTTCTGCCGCAAGAGCTTTGAATTCAGCCAATGATCTGTTGCCTTGCTTCAAATCCACTAAAGCAGAATCGGCTACAGACATCGAGCAGGGTCATCAAAAACGGATTTAAACAAGTCCATAAATCCTTCTATGTCTTGCAAAATAGAGTCCTTGCGTTCCCACAAGGTGGATGGCCAAGACAGGGCCCTACCATCCAGATACGAAAGGGTGTAGGTAGTCTTGGAGAGAGCTGTAGGAAATAGACACGGCTGTAATGCAAATGCATGCAGCACTGGTTCAAAAAGCCCCAGGTCTTCTGGATTTCTCCATAAAAGCGGATTGGAGCCGCCAGTGGTACAACAGTCTTTAAAGTTACTTCCGGTGACTGATCTTCTTGGTTGGAGGCTGTGCCTTGAGCCTTCTGTGTGTGTAGCTGATGAAATGCTGCAGCAAGTTTCTCCAAGGCGTCTTGCTGCTCCACAATGCACTGAGCCAGGCCTGGTATGGCCTGCAATGCACTCAGCTGTGCCAGATCCATGGAATTAGCAAACTGTTGTGTTCGGAGTGCAGAAGTTAGCAATCTGTTGTGTTCGGAGTTGGCAGACTGCTAGGGAGTTAGCAATCTGTTAGGTTCAGAGTTGCGGAGTTGTGGGTGGATCCTTGGACCAGTGGCAGATGACCACGCCCCCGGGGGAAGATCACAGGAGGGACCACTGGTCAGGCTTAGAGTATGGAGACAGACACACACTAGTTCTTTTATTACACAGTATACTGAACCACCAGAGGTGGCAGTAGTGAGCTGGAATGCCCGGCTGGGCTGTAGTCCCTCAGATACTGGAACAGCGATCCCTGGAGGCTGAGCTGTAGAGAAACTGAAATATAGTGAGTGGGCAGGGTATGCAGAGTTCATGTACCGAACCAGATGGTAACACTCACACAATGTTTCATAGAAGCCCAGGAGCTGGAATGTAATAGGCCCTCGAGGAGCGAGTACCTGTTCCAGGGAAAGCTCTGAGAGAGCGATGGTAACTCACTAAAGTAGTTGGTAGTGAAGACTTCCAGGCAGAAGAGAGTACAAGTAAGCCTGGGAACGAGGGCCCTCGAGGAGCGGTTCGCAGCTTCGAGCCGATCCAGGGACGCCGGAGGACTTCAGCAGAAGAACGCCGTGGCAGCCAATCTTCCCGTGGTCGAAGAGGGAGACGCCAAAGGGGTAAGGAGGGCGGAGAGAGGGCATCGGGAACCGACGGACACACCAGGAGAACAGGCTCTGCATTCTTTGGACTGCAAACGTGCTCTAGCTTTCTATCTTGCCCGCACGTCGGCCCACAGAAAATCCACTCAATTGTTTGTTTCTTTTGATACCATCAAATTGGGAAATCCTGTGGGAAAGCAGACCCTCTCCTCCTGGTTGGCGAAATGAATTTTTTTGCTACCAGCAAGCAGACATTCCGCTACAAGACCGTGAAAAAGCACACTCGGTCAGGGCCATGGCGACATCAGTAGCATACCTCCGTTTGGTACCGCTTGCTGATATTTGTAAGGCTGCTACCTAGAGTTCTCTCCATACTTTCGCAGCCCATTATTGCTTATATAAGGCTGGCACACAGGATTCCATCTTTGGCCAGTCCATTCTATGCAACTTGTTTTCAGTTTAACTTCCCAACATCCTTCCACCGACCCATTCAGGATGCTCTCCTAACCAAATTTTCACCCCTGTTGTTGTGCCTGTTGCACGTCTTTGGGTGATTTGGTGCTTTGCTTGGGCATCCTCAGCTCAATACTCACCCGTATGTGAGGGCTACCATCCTGGTTGTCCTGTGAGAAAGCAGAGTTGCTTACCTATAACAGGTGTTCTCACAGGACAGCAGGATGATAGTGCTCACGAACTCTGCCCGCCTCCCTGCGGAGTTGGATTAGTTTACGTTTTCTTATTTTATTTTTCGCACATACTTTTTAATATAAGACGAGACTGAAGGGGGACCCCTGGTGGATGCAGTGTCAGTGCATTGCTGGGCATGCCCAGTAGGTGCCAGTCAAAGTTCCTGAAACTTTGACAAAAGTGTTCTGTGATTGGGCTCCATCCTGATGATGTCACCCATATGTGAGGACTAACATCCTGCTGTCCTTTGAGAATACCTGTTACAGGTAAGCAACTCTGCTTTCTCCATCTCTAGCAGATGGTAGACATGTATCTTCCTTGTGGAGCCTGCTTGTAAAAAAAAAAAAAATTCAGAAAGAAGATAGAAGATTAGGAGAAGAATTGAAAGCAGAGCTTGAGCTCCTGAGGAGACACCTTTTGGCCCCTCCATTAGTTGAGCATTTTAAGTCTGGAAGCCTAACCAAGCATAGACTTAAGAAGAGGACAAGGGAGTGCTCAGCGATGAAGGTTTGTGCCCTCTTTCCCCGCAGCCCACAGCCGGAAACCCAATTGTGCTCTCAGCCAAGAGGGACTGAGCTTAAGTAAAAAAAAAAAGAGTTAGAAGGAAAGCTTAGGCCCCCTCTTTCTCCTTACTGGGTCTCTTTTTCCCTTCGGCATCTCCCTCATCATTTCCCTTTTCCCTCACACTTCTCGGGGGAGTTAGTGGAGAGAGGAAGCAGCATGGGACAGTGGGTTGAGCAATTTTCACTAGGGTCCATATGTCAGCCTTGGTTCAGTCAGCCACATGGAAAGCCATGGCAAAGATTTTTGTTCCATGCACTCAGGTGGGTGCACACATTTTCGCCATGTGGCGGTGTATTGATGTGGGCACGCATGTGTGTGTGGGTATTTGTGCATGTAAGGTCATGGCCTAGGCTTGAGTGCAAATTTGCGTGGGTACACCTGGGCGCATTTGATGTGCATGCAGCAGGCTGCATAAAGCTGAGTTAAGGAAGAATAATGGCGCCAGGGACAAAGAATTCTAAGAGCTTTGCCATATGTACAGCTTGCCATATAAAGATGACTCAGTCATTACTTTCTCTATGCCTATGTCAGTGTTGTTTAGACTGCCATAGATTTTGCAGATGATGGGAATCTCCCCTCAGCCTATTGTGGATCCAGAGGGGAAAAGTCTAGGCAGCAACATGGCGGACAAGTCCCCTCACCCCTTTTTACCGATGGCAGAGACATCCCTGGGGGAGGGGTTGGAAGGTGCCATGTTTGAATTTATGTGCTCTATTATGGATCTATCCTCCTGGGTGGAGTTTTATTCCAGGGCTTACAGACTTTTCTACTGGGGCATTCAGAGGAGGTGAAGTAACCTCCCAAGAAGGGGGTCGCGTTCTTGGGCCTCCTCCTTGCTATCCACTTTTGGCAAGCACTGCAGGGAGGTTGCCCATGGAGATGTTCAGAGGTATGCAGATCATGACACATTGGAAGATTCCAACAAGGACTTGGCTTTATCACCTCTGGAAGAAGGAGAACTTCCACCTGATTTGGAGCTACATCAGTCTCTACACCGTTATGTTTTTCACAGAGATGAGTTACCAAGTTTGTTGACTCAGACCCTGAAGTTGTTCAGAGTAGACAGAGGTGACACTATGGGCTCACAAAAGAAAGATCTCATATTTGTCACTTTGTGCTCTCTCTTGGAGCCAATTTTGAATGGAATTCTCTGAAAGCAAGTTTTAAAGGGGTGAGTTTATACCCTGGGACCCAAAGGCAAGGAAGCAGTTACCATCCTAAAGGCTGATGCCTTGATGTGCACTGTTACTACGTGAACTTCCATCCCAGTTAAAAGAAGAGCAGCTCGACGATTGAAGTCATCCTTCAGCAGGTCTTTGAAGCCATGGCAATAAATTTGTAAATCGCTTCTTGCTGCTGCCTGGTTACTCAGGCAGGTTTGCATCTCTTTCAGGAGACTCAAGGCTCAGGGTCCTAAAAGTAGGCCGGTCATGGAACCGGGTGCCACATTCTTAGTTGATGTGGGTTGTGACTTAGTGCAGATGGCAGCTAGAGGTGTGGCTTCCATTATAACAGCTAGGCACCAGTTGTGGTTGTGAAATTGGTCGGCAGACACTAGTTCCAAGTCCAATTTGAGAAGGTTACCCTAAGGGTTCTCTCTTATTCGGCAGTGAAATGGAGAAGATGGCGAATAGATGGGTCAAGTCCAAAATTTAGCAATTGCCAGAGGACAGGAAAGTGGTGTCGCATTCTTTTGGGCGAAGGAGCCACCCCAGGGATTCCTACCATTTCACTCTTATAGAGAAGCGGCTTCTCAAAAGCCTCATCCCTTTGGAAGATCTCAGTCCTTTCAGCCTAAAAAGCCTCAAAAGAATGTGGGCTCCTAGACCACAGCTTCTCAATCTTTGCAGTGAAGGTATGGGAGCTCACTTACCAAATCCGGATATAGGCAGTCATTTATCTTGCTTTTATTAGAGGTGAATCCAGATTACAATGGAACAGTGGGTCCTGGAGGTGGTAAGTACGGCTATGTTCTAGAATTTATCCTAATTACTCCAGTTGCATTAATGGTATCTCCATGCATTTCCCTAGTAAAGAAAGCAGTAGTGGAAGCTACGTTAAGTTGTATGATAGATCTGAAGGCCATAATTCTAATTCCCAGATCACAAGAAAGTACAGGGCGCTATTCCATTTATTTTATCATTACCAAGAAGGATCAAGGTCATTTCAACCTATCCTGGATCTTAAGAGAGTCGATCAGCATTTGCATGTGATTTGCTTCAGGAAGGAAACTCTATACTCCACAATTATGGCAGTTCAGATAGGGGATTTTCTTATGTTTGTCATTCTGATGGAGGCCTATTTGATTATCCCCATTTGGCAAAATCATAAATGTTTCCAGTGTTTTGCCATTCTTGCACATCATTATCAGTTTCAGGCACCCAGGACCTTCTCTATGGTGATAGAAGTGATGGTGGCTTCTTTGCGCAAAGAGGGCATTCTGGTCCATCCATATTGGGACAACTGGTTGATATGGGCAAAGAGTGCAGAAGAGAGTCAATTGGTATATAACAAGGTGTGTGATTAGATAGGGAGCAAGGAAGACTATTTCTGCCAGAGATTTGCATTCAGAGGTTGGTGACTCAAATTCAGTCCTGTTTGCTCAATGGTTTGGTCGTATCTGTAGATTCTAAGGTCTATGACGGCAGCATTGAAGGTGGTTCCTTGGGTGAGGGCACACATGCAGCCCTTTCAGCATGGCTTTCTATCCCAGTGGAATCCACAGTCACTGGAGTACATGGTGAGACTCCAATTGCCTTTGGAAGTGAGCATCCTGCTGCAGTGATTGGAAGCAGATTATCTCAGGAAGGGAATACCCTAAGAGAGACTGGACTGGCTGATGTTCTGAGCTATCTATATTGGGGGCTCACTGTCAAGAGTTAGTGGCCCAAGGTTGGTGGAATGCAAAGGAACAGTGGTGGCCCATAAATCATTTGGAAGTGTGGGCAGTTGGCCTGGCATTCTTACAGTTAACGGATTGGCTGTTATCTCAAGTGGTGAGATTGTCAGACTATGCCATGATGGTCACCTACATAAATGGCAGAGCCAGAAGCCAACAGGGGTCAGAAATAGATGCACTCATGGTATGAGCAGAGCAACATCTTTAGGACATATCTGTCTCCCACATTGTTGGAAAGGACAATGTGAGAGCTGACTTCCTCAACAGACAGATCTTGGACCCAGGAGAGTGGGCTCTGGTGGATGAGGTTTTTTGACTTCTAGTCGTGCGTTGGGGTCAGCCATATCTGGATTTAATGGTGCCCTCCAACAATCTGAAGGTTCCATAGTTTTACAGTGGCAGATGTGATCAGAGAGCACTGGGAATGTATGCTCTCATCTAGGTGTGGCCACAAAGCGGGGTGTTATACACCTTTTTGCCTTGGCTGATGGTCAGAAGGGTGCATCGGACGATTGATAGTCAAGCCAATATTGTACTTCTGATGGCTCCATATTGGTCCCAGGGACTGTAGTATGCTGATCTTCAGCAACTCCTGGTGGGCAGTCCTTTCTGGTTGCCATTCAGGAAGGATCTGTTACATCGGGGGCCAATAATACACAATGATCTGAGTTGGTTTTGTCTTACAGTTTGGCCCTTGAATGGACTTGGTTGTTGAAATGTGGATATTCTTCTGCAGTGATTTCCATATTGCTTCATGCCAGGAAGTTTTCTACATCTCTAGCATATATTAAGGTTTGGAGAGTGTTCGAGAGCTGGTGTGGGGTGAGAGGTTCTCATCTTCTTAAAATTGAAATTCCAGTGATTTTGGAATTTTTGCAGGAAGGATTGGTTAAAGGCTTGGTTCTTAATACTCTGAAGGTACAGGTGGCAGCCCTCATTTGCTGCAGGGGAGCAAGTCAATAGTATTTATCTATTTAATGGTTTTATATATCGTCTTTCAGTGTTCTATCACAACGGTTTACGTAATCCTAAAACAATAAAAAATACAGTAATTACATAATCATACAGAAGTAAAACAATTAATTACAATCATTATATAAATAGAAGATAAAGGAATATAAAACAATAATAAAAAATAATAATGAAAATAGGATAAAATTGAGCAAATGCCATAGCAAGTATGCCTCCTGAGCTGTTTAAAATAACCATATTTAAGTGCTTCTTATTCTATTTCTTGGAATGCCTTCATGAAGAGCCACATTTTTAGTTCATTCGTAAAGATATTTAGAATATTTTGTAATCATAGTTCCACTGGCAAGGAATTCCATAACTTAGGTCCAGCTATTGATATAGCCTGTGATCTAACGTCACTTAGATGAGCAGTACTAATTGATGGAATAGTCAAAAGCCCTTTATTTGAGGACCTTAAGTTACATTGAGGTGTATGAAGGTGAATAGCCGCTTTTAACCCTTTGTCCTTCCATCCAGATGTGTCCAGATTCTTGAAAGGAGTTAGGCATCTTTGTCTGCCCTTGCATCTCCCAGTGCCTCCTTGGAACCTTAACCTCGTATTGCGTGTTTTGACGTGTCCTACATTTCGGCCATTACATGATCTGTCCTTGTAGCTGCTTACCTTGAAAATGTTTTTTCTGGTGGTATTCTGTTCAGCACAGTGAATCTCCAGACTATAGGCTCTTTCTTGCTGTGAACCATATCTGCAAATGATTCAGGGGATGGTATAGCTTAGAAAATGTACCTTCCCCTTTACAAAAAGTGGGTTCAGAGTTTTATTTGAATAGTCTGTTTCCCTTCCTACTCTGGACAGGGTAGGAGATGAGCGGAATTATTATCTGTTACATGCCTTGGATGTCAAGCGACATCTAGTGTGGTACTTGAAGGTTACTCTATCCTTTAGGAAGATTGATCTACTGTTTGTGCTCCATGGTGAAGGTAAACAAGGGGAACTGGCGATGCAGGCAACAATAGCCCATTGATTGAAGGATGTCTTCATGGCTGCATATGTGGATGTGGATGACCCATTACTTAGAAAGGTGAAGGCGCATTCCACTAGAGCTCAAGCGGTCTCATGAACAAAGATTCAGTTGTTTCCTATTGAGATTTGCCAGGCAGTGACGTGGTCATCCTTACAGCCCTGATCCAGGAATTACCACTTGGACATTAAGGCTCAGGTAGACATGGCTTTCATACATGCAGCGTGGACAGGAACATAGGCAGCCTCCTACTCTTTTCGGGAGTAGCTTTGGTACATCCCACTGGTGTGGATTGTCCTGCCTAAGTTAAGAGGAAGGAGAAATTACTACCTACCAAATAATTCCCTTTCCTTTATAGAAGGCACGCCATAACACACCCTGGGCTGCCTACTTGTTTTTAGTTCATCCATTATATGCGAATGATGCAGAGTATTTTCTCACAGGACAAGCAGGATGGTAGTCCTCACACATGGGTGACATCATCAGGATGGAGCCCAATCACGGAAAACTTCTTTCAAAGTTTCCAGAACTTTGACTGGCCCCTACTGGGCATGCCCAGCATGGCACTAACCCTGCAGCCAGGGTTAGTGCCCTTCAGTCTTCTTTTTTCGCACAGCAGTAGCCTCGCGGTAAAGGAGCTCTGAAGATATTCCTGACAGGAATTTTCCTCACGGAATTTACCCATTCTCTGTCGATTACCGTCGAGTTTGGCCCTTGCGGCCTACTGGCTGTCGACCGTACCGCGGCTCAATTTTTACCATGGCCACGGCATCGGGGTTCCTTCAGTGCCCGGACTGTACCCGCACCATGTCTATCACAGACCCGCATAAAGTCTGTGTAATGTGCCTAGGACGCAAGCACGATGTACTTACCTGTACCAAATGTGCCTTAATGACTCTGAAGGGTCACAAGGCCAGAATGGAGAAGATGGAACTTCTCTTCTGGCTCAAATCCCGACTCTGTCCATTGCATAGACGTCGTCATAACCGGCACCATCAACTTCGCGCCAGCATCGTCCACTGACCGGTGACCGACCGCCATTGATGACTTCTCGGCCATCGACACCCTTCACTCCCCCTCAGGATCAAGGGAATCATAGGGAAAAACATCACCATCAACACTGTAAGACTCGGACTATCGAGGGAGTGAAATTATCGACCTCGCCATCGTCCGAGCCGCTGTCGAAGAGACCCCGTCCAGGAAAGGCACCGACCATTCCTGTGACCGAGTCACTGAGGCAACCCTCACCTGATCGGGGATCGGGAGCCGCGACTCCGCCTGTAACGGTGGTCCCTCCGGCTATGCCTCTGCCTCCTTCTTCTATTCCGGAGCCAGGGCTACTTGCTCCAGATCTCCGAGAAGAACTGGATCGGATGGTTCAGGAGGCCATCGACAAAGCGATGCAACATCTTCAGGTTCCTTCGGAACTGACACCGGCATCATCTGTGGAACCGATCATCGATCTGATTCCAGCAGCATTGGCACCGCTACTAGCCAGGATGGAAGCACTGATGACCGCTTTTCCTCCGATGGCTCCTGGGTCTACGATGGCTCCGATGCCCTTCCCACTGACTGCTTCATCGGGAGGAGAAACACCGTTTCGCATTCCCCCATCGGGGGTTCTGCCTCAGCCATCGATGCCGATACTGTCCCTCGCCACCGATCCAACCATTGGTGCCAATACGTCCATCGGCGCCACCGAGTCATCCATCGATGCCTTCGATGCCTGGACTGGTGCCCTCGATGCCATCATCGGTGCCTCCGATAATTCCTCAGATTCCTTCGGAGCCAAGGCTGAGACCTTCAGGTCTTCAACCACCCTGTCCCCCTCTAGTCCCTAGAGGTGCAGGTGCTGACCTTTACGACAACTGGGGTGATGACACCTCGACAGACACCCATGATTTGCCCTCACCACCTTCACTCACTGAGAGTAGGAAGCATTCTTCCCCAGAGGACCTCTCCTTTATAGATTTTGTGAAGGAAATGTCTGAATTGGTCCCTTTCCAATTGCAGACTGTGCAAGATGATGGAATTACTCCAATTCCTGGATGCCCCCAAGGTAATCACACCTCTATTCTCATCCATCAGGTTCTTCTTGATCTTCTTAAGAAGAACTGGGAACATCCTGGATCAATTGCTCCAGTACATAGAAAAGCTGACACCACCTATTTGGCAAAATCAGCCCCAGGTTTTCAAAAATCTCAGCTTGATCGCCACTCGGTTGTTGTAGAGTCTGCACAAAAAAGGGCAAAGAGGTCAAAACCTTACTCATCTGTTCCTCCTGGAAAGGAACAGAAGTTCCTTGACAACATTGGTCGCTGAGTATTTCAAGGGGCCATGCTCATTTCCCGGATTGCAGCCTACCAACTTTATATGACCCAATATAACAGGGTCATCTTTAAGCAGATACACGACTTCTCAAACTCCCTGCCTCAGCAATTTCAAGAACAATTACAAACCCTAGTTAATAAGGGTTTTGAGGCAGGCAAGCATGAGATTTGAACATCTTATGACTTTTTTGACACTTCCACAAGAGTGTCTGCAGCTACCATTTCGGCAAGGCGATGGGCCTGGCTCAAGTCTTCTGACCTTCGCCCAGAAGTTCAAGACCGATTATCCGACCTGCCTTGTGTTGGAGATAATCTGTTTGGAGAGCAGATTCAACGGACGGTAGCAGAATTAAAAGACCATCATGAGACCCTGAGACAGCTCTCTTTGATGCCTTCTGACTTCTCCTCAAAACAGCCTTTTAGAAAGGATTCTAAGAAGTCATTCTTCCGCCCGAAGAAGTCTTACCCGCCACCATCCAGATCCCGTGCCACGAGACCTTATCAAAAACTACAGTCTCGTCAAGCCCGAAAACAAAAACCACAAGCAGTGCCTCAACCAGGACCTGCTTCAGTTTTTTGACTTTCATTTAGAGAGCAGCAGCCAAATTCCTCTCTCCCACATACCAGTAGGGGGTCGATTGTGCCATTTCCACAACATATGGCACTCAATCAACTTCGACCAATGGGTATTAGCAATCATTGTTCAGGGTTACCATCTGAACCTTCTCGCTCTACCACCGGATTCTCCACCTCTACAGACGTGGACAACAACCGATCACTCCATTCTTCTGGATCAAGAGGTTTCCCTCCTTCTCCAGTCAAGAGCGATAGAACCCGTTCCTTTTTTCCCAGCAAGGCCTAGGGTTCTACTCCTGGTACTTCCAAATCCCCCAAAAATTGGGAGGCGTCTGTCCTATTCTAGACTTACGTGCTCTGAACAATTACCTTCAACGAGAAAAGTTCAAGATGGTCACCTTGGTATCGCTTCTACCTCTTCTACAAAGAGGAGACTGGCTCTGCTCTCTCGACCTCCAGGATGCATACATCCACATTGTGATAACTCCAGCTCATCGCAAGTACCTGAGGTTTCTAGTAGGCCCCCAGCACTATCAATATCGAGTGCTCCCTTTCGGCCTAGCATATGTACCACGAGTCTTTACCAAATGCTTCGTAGTTGTCGCAGCCTTTCTTAGAACCCAGGGTGTCCACGTCTACCCCTACCTGGATGATTGGTTAATCAGGGCTCCCACTCAGCAAGCTTCTCTGTCATCCCTCAGTCTAACCTTACACACTCTAATTTCACTAGGATTTCTCGTCAATTATGAAAAATCCTATTTAATAGTCTCATCTCAAACCTTATCGTTCACTGGGGGAGACTTGGACTCCTTACAGGTAAAGGCTTTCCTACCTCAAAAACGGGCACTGACTCTTGCGTCCCTTGCTCACCAGCTGCAGTCTCAGCACTCTGCGACTGCACACCAATTTCTTGTTCTAATGGCCCGCTTGGCCATGAGGCTCATGCACTGGACTCTGAGGTCTCAATGGACTCAAGCTATTCAGCCTCTGTCCACCATTGTCCAAGTCACTGACTCACTCCATCTGTCTCTCACCTGATGGAAGAATCAGACCAATCTCCTCCACGGATTGCCCTTCCAGGTTCCAATCCTCAAATTATTCTTACCACCGATGCTTCCATCCTCAGGTGGGGAACCCATGTAGCCGATCTGCATACACAAGGCTCTTGGTCTCCAGAGGAAGCCAAACACCAGATAAATTTCCTGGAACTTCGAGCAATCAGATACACTCTCAGGGCTTTCCAGGATCGCCTCTTAAATCAAGTCATCCTGATTCAGATGGACAACCAGGTGGCCATGTGGTACATCAACAAACAGGGAGGCACAGGCTCCTTCCTTCTGTGTCAGGAAGCTGCGCAGATTTGGGCGGAAGCTCTCTCCTGTTCGATGTACCTCAGAGCCACCTGGTTGCCGGGAGTGGACAATGTCCTAGCAGACAAGCTGAGTCACGTGTTTCAACCGCACGAGTGGTCTCTCAACCCCTTGGTAGCGGATTCCATCTTCCAACAATGGGGATATCCTCGGATAGACCTCTTTGCATCTCCACAAAACCACAAAGTGGAGAACTACTGCTCTCTCATTTGCAGCAAACTCTCTCAACCCAGAGACGCATTCTCCCTCTCTTGGGCAACTGGTCTGCTCTACGCATTCCCTCTTCTCTCGAAGACTCTCGTGAAGTTACGTCAGGACAAAGGAACCTTGATCCTGATAGCACCTCATTGGCCACACCAAGTGTGGTTTCCAATACTTCAGGACCTCTCCATCCGCAGGCACATTCCCTTGGGAAAGGACCCGCTTCTGATCACTCAAAACAACGGGTGCCTATGACATCCCAATCTTCAAGCCTTGTTCCTGACGGCATGGATGTTGAAAGGTTAATCCTTCAGCCACTTAACCTTTCTGACCGAGTTTCCTGTGTCCTGATTGCTTCACGGAAGCCTTTCACAAGAAAAGCTTACTCTTACAAATGGAAAAGGTTCACGTCATGGTGCACTTCTCAGTCCCTTGACCCCTTTTCCTATCCAATCCCAAAATTTTTGGATTATCTCTGGCATCTATCAGAGTCAGGTCTTAAGACTTCCTCCATTAGAATGCATGTCAGTGTGGTAGCCGCTTTCCATAAAGGTGTCGGGGATGTTTCTATATCAGTACACCCCCTTGTAACACGTTTCTTGAAGGGCTTGCTTCACATCAAGCCTCCGCTACGTCCTCCGGCCCCTTCTTGGGCCCTTAATCTAGTTCTGGGACGGTTCATGAAGCCACCTTTCGAGCCTCTTCACTCCTGTGACCTCAGATATCTCACATGGAAAGTGATTTTCCTTTTGGCTATCACTTCAGCTCGCAGAGTTAGTGAATTGTAGGCTCTAGTTACCTATCCGCCTTACACTAAACCTCTGCAAGACCGGGCGGTACTCCGCACTCACCCGAAATTCTTGCCTAAGGTAGTTTCGGATTTTCATCTTAATCAATCCATCATACTTCCTACCTTTTTCCCCAGGCCCCATGTCAACCCAGGGGAACAGGCTCTGCATACCCTTGACTGTAAACGGGCTCTAGCGTTCTACCTAGACCGTACAGCAGCCCACAGAGACAGCACTCAGTTGTTCGTCTCTTTCCACCCTAATAAGTTAGGGAAGCCTGTGGGTAAGCAGACTCTCTCCTCCTGGTTGGTGGACTGCATAACCTTCTGCTATCAGCAAGCAGGCATTCCATTTCAAGACTGTGTTAAAGCACACTCTGTGAGGGCCATGGCGACTTCAGTAGCACACCTTCGATCGGTGCCGCTTCCTGACATTTGCAGGACTGCCACCTGGAGTTCTCTCCACACCTTTGCAGCCCACTATTGCTTGGACAAAGCCGGAAGACAGGATTCCATTTTTGGCCAGTCTGTCCTTTGTAACCTGTTTACAACATGACGTTCCAACACCCTTCCGCCTGCCCGGTGGGGTTCAGGATGCCCTCTCCCAAATTCCACCCCAGTTGTTGTGCCTGTTGCACGGCTTTGGGTATATTTGGTGCATGTTCGGACATCCTTAGCTCGGTCCTGTGAGAAAGCAAAATGTTGCTTACCTGTAACAGGTGTTTTCACAGGACAGCAGGATGTTAGTCCTCATGAAACCCGCCCACCGCCCCGCGGTGTTGGGTTCGTAACTTTTTATTATTTTATTTTTCGGCACTGCCTGTAGCTTTCAAATAAGACTGAAGGGGGACCTCTGCTGGCTGCAGGGTTAGTGCCATGCTGGGCATGCCCAGTAGGGGCCAGTCAAAGTTCTGAAAACTTTGACAGAAGTTTTCCGTGATTGGGTTCCTTCCTGATGATGTCACCCATATGTGAGGACTAACATCCTGCTTCCCTGTGAGAACACCTGTTACAGGTAAGCAACATTTTGCTATTTCTTTTGTTTCATTTGAAGGACTGGTAAGTGAAATATCCATTCCCTAAGATGTTTACTTTTTTGCTGAGCTCAGTGTTTCCCGGTTGGTTGGGCACATGAGTGGTTGATGATTAATAGTCATGTTCAAGTATAATCAGTTTATCCACAGTTTTGCTTTTCTAGAGATATTGGCAGGCTGATGTTGGGGCAGAGCTATATTCATAAAAACATAGAAATGATGGCATAAAAGGACCAAATTATCCACCTAGTCTGCCCAGTAAGCTTATGCCAGTATCTGCTGTGCTCTGCAGGTTACCCCCATGCTTATCAGTTTCCAAGACCATAAAAGTCAGGACCTTTGGATGCTGTTTGAATGCAATTTCTCATGCCGGGGAAGCAGAGAGTAATGATGGAGTTGCATCAAAAGTATCAGGCTTAGTGATTAAAGGTAGTAAAAGCCACATCAGCAAGTTACCCCCATGTTTATTTGTTACCCAAACCATAAAAGTCAGGGCCATCATTGGTTGCTGTCTGAATCCAATTCCCCTTTTTCCACTGCTGATGAGACAGAGAGGAATGATGAAGCTGCATTAACAGTATCAAGGCTTATTTGTTAAGCCTTGATACTGCAACACCAGCAAGTTACCCCCAGTTACCCCATGCACTCTTTTCTTTATTTCAAACCTCTAGGCTTTAGGGATACACCGTGTTTATCCCATGCCCCTTTGAATTCCTTCACTGTTTTCGTCTTCACTACCTCCTCCAAAAGGTCATTTCAGTCATTCACCACCTTCTCTGTGAAGAAATATTTTCCTGACATTGGTTCTGAGTCGTCCTCCCTGGAGTTTCATTTCATGAGCCCTAGTTCTATTGATTTCTTTCCAGTGGAAAAGGTTTGATGATTGTGCTTCATTAAAACCTTTCAGGTATCTGAAGGTCTGTACCATATTTCCCCTGCACCTCCTCTCTTCCAGGGTATACATATTCACATCCTTCAGCCTTTCCTCATAAGTCTAACAATGCTGACCCCTCATCATTTTGGTTGCTATTCTTTGGACTGCCTCTATCCTGTCTTTATCCTTTATAAGATATAGGCACCAGTACTGAATTTAGTACTCCAGGTGAAGCCTTACCAAGGTTCTGTACAAGGGAATTATCACCTCTTTTTTCTTACTGGTTATTTCTTTCTCTATGCAGCCCAGCATTATTCTGGCTTTAGCAATGTGACAAGGCGATAGCTTCACCACCTTCAGATCATCAGACACTATCTCACCAAGGTCCCTCTTCCAGCCTGTGCGCATTAGTCGTTCACCACTCATCACATACAACTCTTTTGGATTACCGCACACCAGATGCATGACTCTGCCCTTCTTGGCATTGAATCCCAGCTGCCAAAAGTTCAATTATCTTCAAGATTTCTTAAATCACTTTTCATTCTCTCTACTCCTTCAAGCATGTCCACTCTGTTGCAGATCTTAGTATTATCCACAAAGGGATAAAACTTTCTACCCATTCCACAAGGTCGCTCACAAAGATATTGAACAGATCCGGTCCCAAAACTGATCCCTGTGGCACTCCACTCGACACGTTCTTTCTTCAGAGTAGGTTCCATTTACCATTACACGCTGTCTCCTGTCAGTCAACCAGATTGCAATCCACACTACTACTTTGGCACCCACACCGAAGCTTCTCATTTTGTTCATGAGTCTCCTATGTGGGACCGTATCAAAAGCTTTACTAAAATCCAAGTAAATCACATCGCGCACTCTTCCCTGATCCAATTCTCTAGTCACCCAATCAAAAAACCAGATTTGTCTGATGGGACCTTCCCCTGGTGAATCCATGGTGCCTTGGGTTGAGCAACCCACCGGGTTGTAGATAGTTCACTCTCCTTTCCTTCAGCAGAGTCTCCATTAATTTTCCCACCACAGAGGTGAGGCTAACTGGCCTGTAGTTTCTAGCCTCCTCTCTTCTCCCACATTTGTGAAGTGGGACCAACACTCTTCTCCAATCTTGCGGCACCACTCCCATTTCCAGGGATCTATTGAACAGGTCCTTCAGTGGACCCACCAGCACATCTCTGAACTCCCTCAGTATCTTGGGATGTACTTCATCTGGCCCTTTGGCCTTGCCCTCTTTCAGTTTTCCTAGCTCTTCCCATACATTCTCTTCTTTAAATGGAGTTTCGCCTACTCCATTTCTATCCACAGTCTTGTCACCTACGACAGTCCTTCTCCAGGGTCTTCTTTAGTGAACACTGAACTGAAGTATTTGTTTAATATTTTGGCCTTTTCTTCGTCTCTTTCCACACATTGATCTTTGTCACCTTTCAATTTCACTATACCACTACGAACCTCTCTCCTTTCTCTGATATATCTGAAAAATATTTTGTCACCTCGCTTTAACTCTTTGACAGTCCTTTCTTTCACCTGACTTTTTGCTTTCTTGATTTCTTTCTTCGTCTCCCTCTGTTCACCAGATATTCTTCCCTGTATTCCTCTTTTTGAGATCCTTTATATACCTGAAAGCTGTTCTTTTTGCCTTTATTTTATCAGCCACCTCCTTTGAGAACCAGATTGGTTTCTTATTTCTTTTACTTTTGTTTACTTTTCTAAGATATAGATTGCTCCTTTTAGTTTGGACTATTGATGTTCCACCTCTCTCATTTTCTCCTAGTCTTCTAGTTCTCCCTCCAGAAAACTTGGATCTTCATGTGACCTCTCTGTATCATATTTATGATATCGACCTGATTCGATACTTGTATTGAGAATGTCGGTATATAAAAATCCGAAATAAATAAATAAATAAATCAAACCATAGGGGCGGATTTTAAGAGCCCTGCTCGCCTAAATCCGTCCAAATCCGGGCGGATTTAGGCGAGCAGGGCCCTGCGCGCCGGTGCGCCTATGTTCAATAGGCCTACCGGCGCGCGCAGACCCCGGGACTCGCGTAAGTCCCGGGGTTTCGCGAGGGGGGCGTGTCGGGGGCGGGCCCGGTCGGCGCAGCGTTTTGGGGGCGTGTCGGCAGCGTTTTGGGGGCGGGCCCGGGGGCATGGCTGCGCCCTCCGTACCCGCCCCCAGGTCGCGTCCCGGCATGCTAGCGGCCCGCTGGCGCGCGGGGATTTACGTCTCCCTCCAGGAGGCGTAAATCCCCCGACAAAGGTAAGGGGGGGGTTTAGACAGGGCAGGGCGGGTGGGTTAGGTAGGGGAAGGGAGGGGAAGGTGAGGGGAGGGCAAAAGAATGTTCCCTCCGAGGCCGCTCCGATTTCGGAGCGGCCTCGGAGTGAATGGGGGTAGACTGCGCGGCTCGGCGCGCGCCGGCTATACAGAATCGATAGCCTTGCGCGCGCCGATCCAGGATTTTAGTGGATACGTGCGGCTACGCGCGTATCTGCTAAAATCCCGCATACTTTTGCTTGCGCCTGATGCGCCAGCAAAAGTACGCCAAATCGCGCGGTTTGAAAATCTACCCCATACTGTTTAATGATCACTGGTACTCAGGTCGGCACCCACCTGGACATTAGAGACATTATTCCCGTTAGTGAGCACTAGGTTGAGTATAACTCTCTCCCTTGTGGATTCCATTACCATTTATTAAACAGAGCCCCTTGCAGGGCATCCACTTTCTCTCTACTTCTGGTAGATTCCACAAAAGGGATTTTCCAGTCTACATCCAGCAGATTAAAATCTCCAAAATCAACATTTCTCCCTTCTTTCCCACCTTTTGGATGTCTTCGACCAGATCTCTGTCTAGTTCTTCCATTTGAGTTAGAGGCCTGTAAACCACTCCAGTAAAAATGGATGCACCATCATCTTTTTTTAGGACAGCCCATAATGCTTCTTCTCTACCCCACAATCCTTGCATTTCAGTTGCTTGGTTATTGTTTTTGACATAAAGAGCTACTCCTTCCCCTTTTCTGTCCTCTCTGTCCTTACTTAACAAGTTATAGACTAGTATGGCCATATCCTAATCATGAGAATCTGTGAACTTTGTCTCCCTAACAGCAACAATGTCCACAGTAGGGCCTGCATATCTGGGATTTTATTGCCCAAACTACAAGCATTTGTGGTCATAGCTTTCCAATTGTTCTCCCTTGATTTGTTGACTTCCTAGTCACCTTTTCTGCTTTTTGAGCTGATTGATTTTATTTTCTCCTCCCACTTCCTGTATTGCTTGGGGGTGATATGTCAATTTAATTGCCATCTCCTGCCACCCCTATTCTTTAGTTTAAATGTCTGATAATATAAGATCTGAATTTCTTACTTAGCATCCTCCTTCCTGCTACAAACAAATGTAGGTCATCCTTACCATATAGTCTTTTACTGCTCCATACATGATCCCAGCCTCCAATGTATCCAAAACCACTTTCTATGCACCAGGTTTTGAGTCAGGAATTGAAATAATCTATATGAAATAGCTTCTCATTTTCCTTTCTATGAACAAGAAATACTTCCGAAAAGGCAATAGTCTTTGCAGTGTGTGTTATGTTTCCTAGATTTTGGAAATCTTTCTGAACTTTATGGATACCATTTTAATTGAGCTGATTGGTCCTCAGATGGACGATATCATTGATATCAAAGTTCCTACTTTCTTCTTCAATGACTTTCCCTATTTGGTTTGCATTTCTACTAGCTGAAGATCCTGGAAGACATTTAACAGTTGTGTCACCATCAAAATGTGCTCCCAAATTGGTTCCTCTAATGATTGAGTCTGCCAGCAGAAGCAGATTTCTTTTATGAAATTTGATTCTATGGAAGGGCTTCTGGATACATTAGGTAACTACTCTTTTAGAAATCACTTCAAAATTTATTGCTGAGGTTTCTTCATTTTCAAATGCAGAAAAGGCATTAAGCAGGGGTACTAGTGGGAAGAGTAGGTGTCTCTTCATCACAGGTCTTATTCTGCCAGAGCCTGTTGTCCAATTGTTCCTGGGTTTTTGAAACCTGGATGTCTGACATCTCTGTGGGATTGGGGTTGAGGCACAGGATGTTGCAAAGTTGGGGAAAGTGGGTGTCTGTCACATGTCATGTCTTGTTCTAACAGAACCTACTGTAAACCATTTTTTCCTAGGTTTCTGAAACCTATGTGGGAGGTGGGCGAGAGATAAAATATATGTAGCTTTTAATTGCTTCCCAGAGGCCTCAGACCTGATAGATATTCCTACTCAGATGTTTACTCCCGCTAGGGACTTGAACAGACACATAGAACATGACAGCAAATAAAGATCAATGATCCTTCCAGTCTTATAGTTTATTCACTGCATTTATTTGTTCCAGAGAGAAAGGTAATTTGCCTTCAGCAATCCTTGAGTGGGAATTGAACCCTTGCTCCCCTGGTTCAGGGTCAATTGTTCTGACCACTGGGCTACTACTCCACTTCCATCTGCCTGTAGAAGTGCATAACCCATTGGTGTGGATTGGCCTGCCTTCCTTGGAGAAAAGGAAATTATCAGATAAGTGGTAATTTCTCCTTCAGATTTAAGGGTGTTATTCATTTTGCCATAATATTTTATTGTAGGAGGTACAATATATCACAGTGGGGGACATTCCTGCAATATTTGACACTACCTGGTATAATATTGAGGTGGCTTCCTTGTGATTTATTTATTTATAAATTTCTATACCACTTAGCAAATTTCCTAAGTGGTTCACAGTGGTATTCTCCTCTTTTGTTTCTCGTGGCAATTGATTCCATAACTGAGGTCCTTGAACATAAAATAGCTTTTCCCTTCTCTCATCAACCCTGATAACACAAAAAGAAGGAACTTCAAGCAATTCCAAAGAGACCGATCAAAGTGGTGTTAATGGATGATATAATTTTAGGGCAGTGTTGAAACATGGTAATGCTAGCTCTTGAGTTCCTATAAACACCAACATTAGGGTCTTTTGGTGATATTTTTTCTTGAGGAAAAATACCATGAGAAAAAATATAACAGGGAAAGGGGCAAAATCATTTGATGGTGGCTCACTTCACTTGGGACTACCATCATCTTAAAGGTGAGGTGGCCTGGAAAAAGCACTCCTCCCAACGTGCCAAAATCTCCTCTCGGGGCTCTCTATATATATAGAAGCGATGACCTAAGCCCTTCCTTAGAAAATATTTGATACCCTGACACAAACATCCTCTACCCCCAGTATCTGCCCTCCCTTGCAGAAATCCTATTCCCTGGTAGGCTTATGGCCCTCCCACCCCCTTAACATAAAAAGATAGACGCTGTCAGTCTACTGGCCCATTCCCCTGGCCCCCACACCTCCCCTTACCTAAATAAAGTAACCCTGGTAGTCCAGTGGCGGCCTGGAGCACTACCTAGGCTCTGGGCAGGTCGATGCCATTTTCTAAAATAGTGCCAACCAGCCTTTGCCCTTATCACATACGAGGAGCAATAATTGAGCAGCTGGCATTTTGCATGATGGCTACCACCAGTCCTGGAGCATAGGGGATCCTCTGGGCCCCCATAGAATCACCAGTACATCTTTTTGTTTGTAATACTTTTTATTGAATTTCAACCGGCTTTAAAACAATACAACATTACAACGTCAACCAGGTATAAAGTCATAGAAATCTGGTATAACAATGTGCAGCCTGGTAAGCTTAAATCCTCATAACAACTTGTCATAACCTCCCACCCATCCCAGCCTCCCCGCCCATCCCACCCAGACCCAGCACCTTAAGCGTATTTAGGAATTCCAGCTATTTAGTTAGTGATGAGTGTTGATAGTCAGAGTTAGAATTTAGAATTTAAGTTGGGGCCAGCATAACAAAAGGTCAGAAAAATTAGAAAAAGATCCAGCAGAATAATACTGGAGAGGAATCAAGAATCAAGGTTGTCCGACCTGTTGGTGGGCAAATGGCACCGTAGTCAATTGTCAACTATATCCTTCACAGCAATCGACGACGAGTTCAGGAAGGACTTCCAAATTGCGGAAAGCATCATTTGTTTTTTCTTAGAAGTTATCGGAGTAGATTTCCTTTCCAAAAGATAGAGATCTAGCATAGTGTCCATCCATTCCTTCAGTGTCGGTGAGTTGGAAGATACCCAATGGCGAAGAATTACACGCAAAGCCATCAAACGACCTTTATGCAATAGCTGGAGATGTATTCCGGATGCCTCTCTCTGGGTGCTAGCAATTCCCAGTAAATAGAATTGCACCTCCCAGGTCATAGAAAGGCGTGACGAGTCATTAAGATATTGAAGTATTGAAGTCCAAAACTGCTGTATGTGAGAACATTCCCACAAACAATGTAATAATGATGCATTGGGCTGATTACATTTACGACAAACATGAGAAGTGGAGATCCCTGCAAGGAATGCTTTCCGTGGCCAAATGATAAGATTATGAAGTACTCTAAAGTGCAATTCTCTCATGTAAACACTACGTGCTACCATCCTATTGGTACTCCAGCTGTGACGAATAGCTGACACAGTAATAGTTTGTGCTAGAGTGGTAGACCAATTGGCAGCCACAGCTGCATGCAGCCCATAGGATGAAGTATCATGCAGGAATTTATAATATGTTGAGATGGACACCATCTTCTTGGCGCACAAGTGAAGGAACCTTTGAAATGGTCCATTGGTGACTAGTCTGGAAGGAGTAGGAACCAAAGTCTTGATATAACTACGGATTTGCAAATAACAAAGGTAAGCAGATGCAGTAAAATGTAGATGGTGACAACAATATGTAAAGGAATGAATCATATTAGTTTGCCAATTTATAAAATGATTCAGGTTAAGAGTAGTGAGGTTGGCCTGGGAGCATTGTAAGTGCAGACAGTCTGCCCCTGCAGGAAAATTAGGATTCCCTAGTGACGGGAGACAATATGAGGTTTGCCATGGCAATTTCAGATGTTGTCTGATAAAACGCCAGCAACTTCTCATGGATCTAACTAATATATTTCCAGTGACTGAAGCTGGGAGTGAATGACAAAGTGCATGCAGTAGAAATGCCAAATTTATGGGTTGCACTAATTCCCCCTCCAAGGATAATATCATTGAGTTACTGCCGTAGCCAAGCCATTCTCGTAATGTGGGCAATAAACATGCAATGTTATAAAAGCGAAGATGTGCCACTCCCAGACCACCATCCTCTTTAGGAACTATCAATTTAGAATAAGGCATCCTGGCTCTTTTAGAGCCCCAGTAAAACTTACTAAATATTTTCTGTAACATTTTGACATCTTTAGCAGTCAAATATGCAGGAAGCATTTGTAGGATATACAGTAGCTTAGGGAGTAAAATCATTTGAACCAGAGCTATTCTACCAGAGATAGAAAGAGGAAATGCATTCCAACTATCTACCTTTGATCAAAATGTTTGTAGGATTGGGGTTATATTGCAGGAATACCATTTCTGAGGGTTACTATGAATTTTAATGCCAAGGTACTTAATAGTGTCTGTAGCCCAGAGCAATGGAAATCTAGCCACTGGGATTTGAGATTTCCATTAATATCCATGGCTTCTGATTTGGTGAGGTTCAGTTTTAAGCCAGAAAATGATCCAAACATATGGATTAGGTTAAGTAAAATAGGTAATGAAGATTTGGCATTTGAAACAAGCATCAACATATCATCTGCAAAAAGCATAATTTTCTGTTCAAATCTCCCTGTAAACACACCTGGGATATCAGTAGAGTTTTTAATTTTATGAATGAGTGGTTCCAGTGATAGGATATACAAGAGAGGCAACAGGGGGCAACCCTGCCGAGTACCTCTGCCCAAAGAAAACATAGAGGAGGTTGAGTTGTTAAGACAAATAAACGCCTTAGGGTCCCTATACAGTATAGTGATGGCTGTGAGAAAGGGACCAGTAAATCCAAAATTCTGTAAAGCTGTGAATAAGTAAGACCAGGCCACCCTATCAAACGCTATTTCAGCGTCGAAACTTATCAACAGGGGGTCTGGTATGCCTTGGAGACAGCAGCTTTCCAAAGCTACCAACAGCCGTCTTATGTTAGAGATCGGCTGACGGCCATAAACAAAGCCCATTTGCTCCAAGGAGATTAAGTCGGGTAAAACAAATTTCAACCTATTGGCCAAAATTTTTGCATAGATTTTTACGTCTTGATTTAAGAGAGAAATCGGCCTATACGATCCAGGATCTGTTGGGTCCCGTCCTGGCTTAGGTAAAATTGTAATGGCCACCACTTTCATTGTGTCAGGTAATGTTTCATGTGAAATCATGTGGTTAAAGAGTGCAGTAAGAGAGGGCACAATGTGAGACGATATAGATTTATAAAACAACGAGGTCATGCCATCTGGCCCTGGTGATTTGTGTAGTTTGAGGTCAGCAATTACTTTTGTGACTTCTTGGGACATGATAGGGCGAGCTGTGATTTGAGGTAGCTGCAAATTCTCAAGGAAAGCATGCTGGTTGCTGAGATTAGGGTTATCTGCGGCATACAATGAATTGTAAAAGTCCTGGAAGATTTGACCAATTTCAGAAGTGGATACTGCTTGCATGTCATCAGGTCGTTTGATTGATGTGATATATTTAGATGACTGTTTAGCTTTGGTTAGACGGGCTAGTAATCGCCCAGGTTTGTTACCATAAAGAAATAATCTATGTTTGAATGCGAACATATTGCCTGTCGCTTTTTGATGAGTAATATCATTGAGAATTTTCTGTGTTTGTCGAAACCTGTCCCGCCAAAGCAGTGTTGTGACTATTCCACTGCTTTTTATAGTACGCCAATTTAGATTCTAAAGTAAAAAAATTTTTATTTTGTGTACGTTTATATTGTATAACTTATTTTAAAATATCACCGCGTAAAACCGCTTTGGCCGTCTCCCAAAACAGGGGCAGTTGATCCTTATGAACTTGATTGAATTTCTCGTATTGGAGCCATCTCTCTTCTAAAAATTTTGCAAAGTTTTTATCCGTAGCCAACCATTCAGGCATTCGCCACTGAAAAAAGGATGGTAGTATGTTATTGGAACCCAGTGTACAAACAACAGAGCAGTGGTCAGAAATTACCAAATGACCAATGTGTACCCTATCAGCCAAGGAAAATAATGATTCAGAGAGCAGAATGTAGTCAATTCTGGTCTTAGTGGAATGGGCTCTAGCATAATGCGTATAGTTCCTTTCTGTAGGATGAAGAGCCCTCCAGGCATCTATAAGATGCAGAGTAGAGCATAAGAACGGGAGTCCTTTTTCCGGGCCCATGTAAGACACGGGACTAGTAGACCTTCTGTCCATCACTGGATCCATTAAACAATTAAAGTGTCCCGCTATAAGTAAAGAGTTTGGCCCAAATTCGGATAATTTAGTTATCAAGGTGGTGTAAAAGGAGTGATTGTATTTGTTGGGACCATATATTGAAGCTAGCGTGACAGATTTTCCAAAAAGACAACCGTGAACAATTATAATACGTCCATCTTCATCCTTCCATTGAGAAGTTACTTGAAAAGGAATGGATTTATGGATTAAGATAGCCACACCATTACGTTTATGTATACCTGAAGAAAAATATATTTGATTGAAACTGTTTTTGTGATTAAGTTTAAGATGTTCAGCATCCAGCATGTGTGTTTCCTGTAGAAAAATTATGACTTATTTAGATTTATGACATTGTGTTAGTACTTTTTCCCTTTTAATGGGAGAGCCCATCCCTGCCACATTCCAAGTCATACAATTGACTTTAGGACTCATGAGATGGCCTTAACATGTGAAAGTGACCTGGGAATAGTAAAATAGCTCTGGTCAATAAATCCAAAGTAAAGGTCTAGTTTATAGAGAAAAAACATCATAGACAGTAATAATAAGTGCCATGAGATGAAATACCAAGGGTACAACAATCGTGGACCGCATCGAGCCCCAGTGCAATGTTTCCCACAGAGAATATAAAGTACCCACTGTGGAAGAAGAAATGGCTTTAGAAAGGACATCTGAAAATAAACAAGTTTTAAAAATAATGACAACAGACGAAAAAGAAAGCAAACTGCGAACCATTCAGTAAGGTGATTTTCCTCCCCCCCTTTCCCTTCCCCATCCCGTACCCTAATATTCTCCCCATTATCCAATCATTCCCCTGAGTGCTCTCCGTAACGAGAGCTGGAGCCATAAGTGTTTGTGTTCAGGTGGTAGGCCCATATTGTAATTTTACGCCAAAGCAATCTGTTTCAATTAAAGTTGCAAAGTTCCAAAGAGTAAAATTCCAAACAAGAACAGCTGAAACTAGAATCAAAAGAGAGCATAAACCATCAGACAAACGCCTGTTATAATGGAAGCACCACCAAAGTAGGTAGGCCCCCTGCTCAGCTATCACTCCGGGTCTGTCGGCAGAATTTCCTGGACATATTGTTGTGCAGCGGGTAGGGTGTCAAATACTTGTGTTTGCCCATTAAACCAAATGCGGAGTTTCGCAGTATATTGTAGCGTAAAACGGATCTGTTTCTCCACCAGCCACATGCAGAGCGGACTAAACTCCTTGCGTTTGGCAGCGATCCGGGCAGAAAAATCTTGAAAAATACGCACCGGTTCATTTTGAAATTGCAGCGTCGGGGTCTTGCGCGAAGCCTGCCAAATACGTTGTTTGTCGGCATAGTTGAAAATTCTGGCAATGACAACGCGAGGATGTTTGTTTTGAGGCAAACGTGTGCCAAGTCGGTGGGCTCTCTCAATTTGCAACGACTCAAGATCAGTGGTATTGAGGGCCTCCAGGATCCATTTTGTAAGGTGAGCAACCCGTTCATGATCCGGTATTGATTCCAGAATGCCGATAAAATGCAGGTTATTGCGTCGGGAGCAATTTTCAAGCTCATCAGTTTTGTCTTCGTGACTTTGAACTAGTTGCTCTAATTTATATTCCGCCGCCAAAGCTTCATCCTCCGCTGCTGACATCCGAAGTTCCAAGGTATCAAGGCGTGGAGGGATCTCGAGAAAAGCTGATTGCAAGGTATTTAATTGCTCTAAAATTTTATCCAATTTCGTCGAGAGAGCTGCAGAAGTCACTGCCGTGGTCAATGTTGTGAGAGCAGCACCTTCAGCCAGACCCGAGACCGTTTTGTCAGCGCCAGCGGCCATTTTGTCTTCGGCAATTCTCGTTTTCTCTTTGTCTTTTTTGGCCACTTTAGCTGGCATTGTAGTTGGAGATCTATGCATATATCGATCGATATTCATATGCAAAACACCTAGAGCTGTTCGTAGGTCCAAAAAAAAGGCGGCTGGAAGCTGATAATGAAAGATTCAAGGGCCTGCCACCTGGAGCTGAGCTAGTTGCGACCAACCCAGATCACCACATCACATGACTCCCACCAGTACATCTTTACATATTAAGGTTTGTTTCTGTTGGGTGGACTAGGGTGGGGGGCCACTATACTAACAGAGATATTTGGTAAGGAAAGAGGGTCCAGGGTGGGGCAGGCCACTGACCAGCCAGCCAATTTTTTTCAAATAGGGGAATTCAGGCGGTAGGGTTGGGGAGGGTGCATCACAGGGTGATGTTATTACCTAAAGGGGAGGGAGTTGAACCAGGGGGGATTGGAAGATGGGGGTGAGGTGCTTTTGAATACAAGGGGAAGGTTTGGAAAGAGGGCAGGTGTCATACAAAAAAAATACTTTTTTTTTTTTTTACGCTTTTTCCCCCGTCGACTGATGGGCATGGGGGATGAATGAGGGTTAAACCAGACCCCCAGGGGGAATTTTTAAGGTTTGTGAGGAGTGTTTTTGGCTATTGCAGGTTCTTTAATTTGCAGCAAGGAGACATCAGTGTGCACGTTAACTTTTTGCGGAGGCACTGGAACGCTATCTACAACTCCTGAATTGTAGCTAACTTTGGCAAATAATATGGCTGTGAAATGTGTTATTTGATATGCATAGGATTACCTACGGATGAACGGCTTTGCATGCATTTGAAAATTGTATGCATGCAAATGCAAGCAAAGCAGCAGCTCTAAATACAGAGCAGTTTTTTATGCAAAATATCACCTGATATTGCCACAATATAAGTATAATCACACAATAAATGCTGTTTTCCGTGCATTGTACCCATATTGCAGCTAAGTAAACGAACCCCTAAGTTTGGCCTACCTTCATTTGCTTTATTATGGTGACAACAAACTGGGGCCTGGATTTATCAAAATCCGGTAAGTATCGCATGCGATAGCAAAAAGGGCATGGTTTATGCAAATAATCATTTTATCGCAATTTGCGCTAATTACCTATGCAAAGCGCTAAGTTAGTGCAAATTGCGATAACATTATCAGACTTTGCGATAGGAGCCAGACCTGTTGTATTTCCCACATATAACCACTGGGGGGTGGGGGGAGAGAGAGAGAGCGCCTAACTTGATGGACTCTCTACCTGGGTAACATCAAGCTAGGTGGAGAGAACATTGCCCAAATCTCATCTTGGAGTGAGTTTCCTCACTCCGAGGGTCATCAAATGTTCACAAGAGACCACTGTTCTGTTCGTACATCTAACATTGAATGTCAAAGGGGCCCCTAACCCCTACACTGATACCTAACCTTCACCTCGAGTTACTAGGTGGGCCTACCATAGGGATACAAATACCTAGCTAGGGAGATGACATTGGGATTGCAGCAGCTATCCCAATTCAAAAAGCTGTTGTTAAAATCAGCATTAAGTCTGTGCAATAGCTCTTCCCAGCCTGCTCCTATATTTGCATCACACCATATGATATGGTGCTATAGCATGCGTTAAACACATTTTCGCATGCAAAAAAGCCTTAGTGCAGTTTGATAAATGACCCCCCTGGGTTTCAAAAGATGCCACCACTGTTTCTACAAGATGCCTTGTTTTGACTACATGAGCATTGACTTTGGTGCATCGGCCCTTCTCAAAACGTACTAATTATTCTGTGTATGTTTGTATGGCCCCCAAAGCCAGAAGCTGTGCATTGAGAGATGCATCTGACAGAGTGGAATGTGTCCTCTTGGTCTTTCATCCATACATTCACTGCTCATTATTGCCTAGAAAATGTTTCACATCGAGATGTTTGGCCAAGTAGTTCTCAAGAGTTTATTTAATTAATTCCTTCAACTCTCCCACCAATCTCTTGCATTAACATGGTTTGCATGTTCTACTGCTAATATTAAAATATAGCAAATATTTTCATGGAACCTGTGGCTTCAGAGTCCTCACTTGTGTGACTGATTACTGCCCTGTTTGTCCGTGGAGAAAGTTAAATTGCTTGACTAATAGGTATCTTCTGTAGACAGTAGGACAAAACAGCCACACAATCCCACTTTCCTCCCCTTATTGTTGAAGGTTAGCCTTTTATAAAGGTTGAACAGACTTGTGCAATGGCAGCAGAGGCAGTTCTATCATGAGGTAGCTGCCACACATGGCAAAATTATGGAGTGGCAAAAAGTACCCCCTCAAAACTCTTGCAGTCTTACATTTCATGGGTAGAGTTGTTACTGAGTGCTGCCAGTTAAAGTTGTTGGGTTTTTTTTTAATCTGTTTATTAGTGAGTGTTGCACCTGCAAATCTCTGACTCTCCCAATGAAGCTTCTCCTAGGATCCAAGTGCAAATCATCCCACTTGCTTTCTGGAAGAATATGGCCTTCCCACTCATGGGTTGGCTGGGCACAGAGTAATAAGACATGAAAGCAAATCTCAATTGTCCACCACTCTGGCAATCACCTTTTCTTCCTGGTTTACTTCCCGGACTCACCTGGTGCCAGTTCCCCTCCTCCCCCCCCTCGTACTACCATCAGAAGGGCATACAAACGTGCATTGTATTCTAATAGGGATAATTTGTTAATTCAAAATCCTAGGGAATCACCCATCCGTATGATTTGCACTATTCCTTTCTCTTCTAAATTATCTGAAGTAAAAAATGTTATTCTCAAGCATTGGCATATTTTATCATCTACCCCTTGCTTATAGAAAATCCCATTTTTGCAGTTAAAAAACTCCAATCTTTATATGACAAATTAAAACATTGGAGAGATCCTGGGGATTTAAATTCACCTCACAGACAGACCCCATGTGGGTCTTGCTCAGTGTGTTCTCTTACGCTGGAGTGTAAGTTTTTTCATCATCCTAACTTGAAATACCCCTATAAGATACCCAAAGAGTTTAATTGTAACACCAACGGTGTGGTATATGCCATCATATGCCCTTGTAATTTGATCTATGTGGGTCAAACTGTGCAGCCTGTCCATTCACGTATTATTGAACATCGTAGCCATATTAAATCTTTATGTGAATATGCCCCTTTGGTGGACCATTGGGTGGAAAAGAACCACTCTTTAGGTGATATCCGTTTTTTTGTGATTAAACAAATCATTCTTAATAATGGAGGGGACTTGTCTGCAGCTTTGAGGAAAGCAGAACAACGTTTTATTTTCAGCTGGCACACAGTAGCCCCATCTGGGCTCAATGGACCAATCGAATGGAGTGCTTTCCTTTGATTTGTTTGCTTAATTGGATATAAAATCGGTTCTTGCCAGTATAATTGTAATGATAGCTTTTGGCTAGTTGAACGGGAATGGGTTTGATGTTTTTTGGATTTTTTGTTTCTTGTGTTGTGCTCCGGGTGTGGATCCTTGGGCCGACCGGCAATATGGGATGGTCGGAAGGCAGACACACACAGTGCGGGATGGATCTTCACCTGGAAACCCGTGACCCCACCAGAGGAGCTGTTAGGGCCCGGGTCGCTAGGACTTAGGTGGCTTCGCCCTGGAAGTCCGAGGTCCCCCCAGGAGGAGCCCGTAGGGACCCGGACCGCTGGGACTTAGGAGAGTCACAGGCTTGAAGGGAAACCGAGGGCGGACAGAAGTCTGGACTGGTAGCTGAAGACAGGAACGAGGAGGTGTACCGGAGTCTGGGTATGCAGCAAGTAGTGGATCCAAGAAGCGAGCCAGAGTCGAGGCAGGCAGTGAACAGGCAGAGACGTGAAACAAAACCAGGATCAAGGCAGGCAGCAGGCAGGCAGAAACGTGAGACAAACCAGGATCAAGACAGGCAGCAGGCAGGCAGAATCGTGAGACAAACCAGGATCAAGGCAGGCAGCAGGCAGGCAGAATCGTGAGACAAACCAGGATCAAGAAACGCAGGATAGCAGCAACTAACTCTCTCTAAGGAGTGACCACGTTGCAAGGCAAAGCAAAGAAGAAAGCTGCGGGTTTAAATCCCCCTCCGGGGCTGACGTCAGAAGGAGGGCGGATCGGCACATCCGGGTGCTGGGAGCTCAAAAGGACAGCCCTCGCGCGCGCGCATTCCCCCGCAGGGGGCGGAGCTATCCTCGGGCTTGCCGGCGTCCCCACGAGGAGGACGCCGCTGCCATGCGGCCAGGCCGGCCCGGAATCGCGCGGCTCGCGGCGCAGGGAGGAGACCCGCGGGGAAGGTAAGAGCCCTGGTCGCTGCGTAAGCGACTGGGGTCGCAACAGTACCCCCTTTCTTACGCCCCCTCCTCAGGGGACCCGGCTTACCGGGATTGTCCTGATGGAAGCGGGTTAACAGCGATTTGTCCAGAATATTCCGAGCTGGCTCCCAGGAATCCTCTTCAGGACCGCAACCCTCCCATGCCAACAGGTATTCCCAGCGACGAGCCCGGAAACGAACATCTAGTACTTCGCGTACCTGATAGGTAGGTTCTTCATTAGAGGGGGATGATACAGCATCAGTCGAGGGTTGATGGAAACGGGAGAGTACCACTGGCTTCAGTAGAGAGACATGGAACATGTTGTGGACACGTAAAGATGAGGGTAGACGGAGTCTATAAGAGACCAACCCTATTCGTTCAGCGATAGTGAAAGGGCCACAGTATCTTGATGCCAATTTCTTGGAGCGACCCGGCAAATGGAGGTTTCTGGTGCTTAGCCATACCTTAGTACCGGGTAAGAATATGGGTGCTGGTCGACGGTGGCGATTGGCATATCTCTGCATCTTTTCGGCAGAGGAAGTGAGTCGACGTTGGACCGACCTCCATAGATGATGAATGTGTTGGGCCACCGTTAGTGCTGCCGGTGAAGGCACGGTAACAGGAATGGGCACCGGAGGTTTCAGGTGGCGACCGAAAACGGTCTGGAAAGGTGATTGTCCTGTTATCGAGTGGGTGTGGTTGTTGTAGGCAAACTCGGCCCAGGGAAGGAGGGACACCCAATTGTCTCCTCTTTCGGAGACAAAACTTCGAAGGAACGTCTTCAAGGACCTATTCATGCGTTCGGTCTGCCCATTGCTTTGTGGGTGGAAGGCCGTAGATAGGTTCAACTGTATCCCAAATTTCCGGCAGATGGCCCGCCAAAATCGAGCCGTGAACTGTGGGCCCCGATCAGAAACGATACTTTGCGGAAGTCCATGAGCCCTGAAGATATGCTGTGTGAACAGGTGGGCTAACTCTGGTGCTGATGGCAACTTGGGTAATGGTACGAGATGAACCATTTTGGAGAAGCGGTCTACTGTTACCCATATCACCGTATTGCCCTTGGAAGGGGGTAAATCCACCACAAAATCAGTGGCGATATGGGTCCAGGGTTCCGTGGGGATGGGAAGAGGCTGCAGAAGCCCCCATGGGCGACCGTTTAGAGGTTTCTGCCGGGCGCAAACTGGGCAAGAATCCACGTACAGGCGTACATCCTGGCGCACCTTAGGCCACCAGTAATAGCGGTTGAGAAGATTGAGGGTCCTCTCCCTACCGGCGTGACCACCAGAGAGGGAATCATGAGCCCAGGCAAGAACTCTTTTGCGGTCCCTGCGAGGGACTACAACACGTTCTACAGAGGATACGATAGTATTGGCTAACTGGACCTTGGCTGGATCAATAATATACTGAGGGATCTCCTCCCTCTCCTCCGGAATATCATTCCTCGAGAGGGCGTCCGCCCGGACGTTCTTCGCGGCAGGTCGATACTTGAGGAGAAAGTCAAACCGACTGAAAAACAGCGACCACCGTGCTTGTCTGGGGTTCAGCCGCTGGGCTTGGTTCAGGAATTCCAAATTCTTGTGATCGGTGTAGACCGTCACAGGATGAGTCGCCCCCTCCAACCATTGCCTCCACTCTTCTAGTGCCAACTTGATTGCCAATAGCTCCTTGTCGCCAATCCCATAGTTGTTTTCGGCGGAAGTGAATTTCTTGGAAAAATAGGAGCAAGGGAACAAATGGCCAGAAGAGGACTTTTGTGAGAGGACCGCCCCTACCGCAACACTAGAGGCATCTACCTCCACGAAGAACGGCTGAGTGGGATCCGGATGTCGCAAACAGGTGTCATGGAGGAAAGCCTCCTTTAAGTCCTCAAAAGCTTTGCAAGCCTCGGAAGGCCAGATTCAAGTGTCCGCACCCTTCTTGGTTAGGGTGGTGAGAGGTGCCACCAGCTGGGAATACCGTGGAATAAAGTGGCGGTAGAAATTTGCAAAGCCCAAAAAACGTTGCAAAGCCTTCAGGCCCACCGGCCGGGGCCAATTTCGGATGGCAGATACTTTGCTGGGATCCATGCGAAAACCAGTTGCAGAAACGATATACCCTAAAAAGGGCAAGGAATTCTGCTCAAAGAGACATTTTTCTAATTTCGCATATAACCGATGATCCCGCAGAATCTGGAGTACCTGTCGAACATGTCTTCGGTGAGAGGCTAGATCCGAGGAGTAGATAAGAACGTCATCTAAATATACTATAACGCATGATTGTAGGAAGTCCCGGAGAATCTCATTCATTAAGTGCTGGAACACTGCAGGAGCGTTGCATAGGCCAAATGGCATCACTAAGTATTCGTAATGTCCATCCCGGGTGTTGAAAGCGGTCTTCCATTCATCCCCGGGACGGATACGAACCAAATTGTAGGCCCCTCGCAAGTCCAGCTTCGTGAATACTTGTGCCCCCTGGAGTTTGTCCAACAGCTCCGGGATTAACGGCAGTGGGTAGCGATTTTTCTTGGTTATGGCATTAAGTCCACGATAGTCTATACAGGGCCGCAAAGACCCATCTTTCTTTGCCACAAAAAAGAAACCCGCTCCTGCGGGCGACTTAGAGGGGCGAATAAACCCCTTGGCGAGATTCTCCGAAATGTACTCTGACATGGCTCGGGTTTCAGGCTGAGAAAGTGGGTATACCCTCCCACGGGGGGGAGTGGAGCCAGGAAGCAAGTCAATCGCGCAATCAAATGGACGATGCTGTGGAAGCAACTCTGCTTTTTCCTTAGAGAACACGTCAGCAAAATCCTGGTAGGGGAACGGAAGCTGAAGCCTGACATCAGTCTGCGCCAGAGGCGTTTGTGGACCCCTCCAGGGCTGGATGCAAGAATGGGAGCAGTGTGCACCCCAACGGACAATCTGGAAATCGTCCCATCGAATCTCCGGGGAATGTAGTTGGAGCCAGGGTAACCCCAGGACCACGGGATATACCGATTTCTCCAAAACCAGGAACGAAATCCTCTCTGTGTGAAGCAGACCAGTCTGAAGGATGATGGGCTTGGTACTAGTAGTTATACTGCCGGCGAGCGGTGTACCCTGAATGGAGGTGACCCGTAAGGGAGGTTCCTGACGCTGCGTGGAGAGCTGAAGGTGTCGTACCAAATCCTGAGTGATAAAGTTCCCTCCTGCGCCGGAATCTATGAGGGCCTTTGTGTTGAAAGAACCCCCCGGATATTTGAGGGTTACGGGTACGGTACAATGAGGAGTTGCATTCAGACAACCTAGGGGAACCTCCTCACTTACCCCTAGGTGCGGGAGTTTCCCGGACGCTCCTTGCATTGGGCCAGGAAATGGCCTTTACCTCCGCAGTATAAACATAAATGCAAGTCTCGGCGGCGTTGCCTCTCCTCGGGGGTCAGAGCGGATCTTCCTAGGTGCATAGGCTCTTCCTGAGAAGACTCTGCTGAGGTGCCGGTGGTCCGAGATCCGGAGTTCGAAGATCTAGCGGTAGCTGACGGTACGGGGACCAGACGGCGAGGGAAGCGCCCTTCCTTCGCTCTTTGCTGCAGGCGTCGGTCGATGCGCCCAGCCACGTTTATAAGTGAGTTCAGGTCCTCTGGAAGGTCCCGAGCTGCAAGCTCGTCCTTTATTCTAGCCGCCAGGCCTTCAAGAAAAACCCCGCGAAGGGCGTTATCGGCCCAACCCACTTCTTGGGCAAGGGTGCGGAATTCCAGAGCGTAGTCGGCTAGGGTTCGTGTCCCCTGCCGAAGTTGGAGTAGTTCAGAAGTTGCGGAGGCCTGACGTGCTGGTTCATCGAATGCTGCTCGAAATTCCTCCACGAACACACTCAGATCACTCAGGGCGGGATCATTTTTATCCCACATGGGAGACGCCCAGTTTAAGGCTCGACCATCAAGTAATGAAAAGATGTAAGCCACCTTGATTCCATCTGAGGGAAACTGATTGGGTAGCAGGGCGAACCGTACAAAACACTGATTCAGGAAGCCCGCACAAGCCTTAGAGTCCCCAGCAAAACGTGTGGGAGCTGGAAGCTGCGTGGGAGTATGAAGCGTCACCACTGGGGCAGGTATGGCTACCGGAACCGGTGCCGCGGGCTCAACGTCCATGCGGGTAGCCAACCGTTCCACGGTGGCCGCCAGGGTGTCCAGTACCTGTTGTTGTTGAACCAAACGTTGAGCCAGTCCGGGAATGGCCTGTAGACCAGCTAGGTCTGCCGGATCCATGGCCTTGCAAACTGTTGTGCTCCGGGTGTGGATCCTTGGGCCGACCGGCAATATGGGACGGTCGGAAGGCAGACACACACAGTGCGGGATGGATCTTCACCTGGAAACCCGTGACCCCACCAGAGGAGCTGTTAGGGCCCGGGTCGCTAGGACTTAGGTGGCTTCGCCCTGGAAGTCCGAGGTCCCCCCAGGAGGAGCCCGTAGGGACCCGGACCGCTGGGACTTAGGAGAGTCACAGGCGTGAAGGGAAACCGAGGGCGGACAGAAGTCTGGACTGGTAGCTGAAGACAGGAACGAGGAGGTGTACCGGAGTCTGGGTATGCAGCAAGTAGTGGATCCAAGAAGCGAGCCAGAGTCGAGGCAGGCAGTGAACAGGCAGAGACGTGAAACAAAACCAGGATCAAGGCAGGCAGCAGGCAGGCAGAAACGTGAGACAAACCAGGATCAAGACAGGCAGCAGGCAGGCAGAATCGTGAGACAAACCAGGATCAAGGCAGGCAGCAGGCAGGCAGAATCGTGAGACAAACCAGGATCAAGAAACGCAGGATAGCAGCAACTAACTCTCTCTAAGGAGTGACCACGTTGCAAGGCAAAGCAAAGAAGAAAGCTGCGGGTTTAAATCCCCCTCCGGGGCTGACGTCAGAAGGAGGGTGGATCGGCACATCCGGGTGCTGGGAGCTCAAAAGGACAGCCCTCGCGCGCGCGCATTCCCCCGCAGGGGGCGGAGCTATCCTCGGGCTTGCCGGCGTCCCCACGAGGAGGACGCCGCTGCCATGCGGCCAGGCCGGCCCGGAATCGCGCGGCTCGCGGCGCAGGGAGGAGACCCGCGGGGAAGGTAAGAGCCCTGGTCGCTGCGTAAGCGACTGGGGTCGCAACATCTTGGATTTTTGTTTTTTGATTTTTTGAACTTTTTGGCTGTGTTTATATGTTATGATATGTTTTGGCGTATGATTATTTAATTCTCCTAGGGGCCTATATCACCGAGATGATGGTAGACAGAACATTCTTAATTGTCTCCCTTGTGTCGACATGTTATCTCTTATTTCGACGTATGACTCTCTATTTTCCTAGAGATCTATATTTTTCGAGATGATGGTAGACAGAACAGCCTTAATTGTCTCCTCTATATAAAGTTTTAGTATACGAATTGGATACAACGTTTTGGTGAATGATGGAGGGTTGCGTCATTTCCAGCGATATGTGAGTATGGCGGTGGCTATTAGTGGATATCGGAAGGAGTGCTGTTGAAAAAGGTTGGTAAGTTTAAGTTTTAATTTTAGTGTTGATACTATGTTTATCTTTGTGTTTCCTTAGAGAAATGTTCCTTTGAGTATGTGAATTGGCCCCTTGACACTGAGGTGCGGTGCTGTAGAACTACAACTTCATTGTCAGTGTTTAGCGGAATGAAGTTCAGTTTGGCTTTTGGAAAATGATTTAAGTGAGTCTATCCTTTTTTTACCATCTCTCATTCCGTGCGGTGTTTGAAGTGAGGTATTAGGTGGTGGTTTGAATGAGTTTCAATTTAGTGTTCATGTGGTTTTCATTTTTGTTATTCATTTTTGTTTTCAGACGTGCTTAATGAGAATGTGACATCACTGTGACTGATGCGGTTAAAAAATGATGCCGCTTGAACTATTAAAGTAATGGTTTGAATTTGGAAGGGTAACTTTTAGTTACCTAGTCCCCATATTAGGTAGGATATCTTGTGTATATTTTTTCAATGGTCATGGCTATTAATTGACACTTTAGCTATTGATATTTGATAATGTTTTTCTATGTTTATAGTGGAGGGAAATGAATTAACATCTGATAAGACTCAGTCCCTGAGGAAGCCCTGTCCATTAGGGGTGAAACGAAGATATCTTTTGTTGGACATATGGTTAAAATCAAGGAACATGGCCTAGTGGTTAAAAGCCAAGAATATTTTTCGTCACAATAAATATTTATAATACAGTAAAACTGATATTTTTCAGCTTGAATTCATGAATTGTGAGATATGTATTTGTAAATGATTGTGAATCTCAAAGAAGTGTTTGTAAAAAATTCAGTTCCATTTTTTCAGAAAGTGTTATCTCATTGAAAAGGATTATATATTCTATTTGGATTAAAATATTGTACAGACATCTGTTGTTTTAATTGGGATGTATGAATGTGTGTGTGTGCTAGTTTAGTTTTTAAAGTGTTTATATAGGTGAACATGTGAATGTATTCAATAAATATTACACATATTGCAAACTTGTTGTCTCTCTATTTGTGTGGTAGAGTTAATGATAGAGCTAGAGGGAGTTATATTTAAAAAGATTACCCTCTGTATTATCATACCCTGAGTCCATCAGGGCAGGGGTCTGAACAGTAGCCGGTGCACAGATCACGGAGACTAGAAGAGAGAGCGGAGGAGAGAATGCAGCATGGCCCAAGAACAGTCCTCCCGCGGGACTTAGGCCCGTCCGTTTCCCAAACGAATGGAGCATGTAGAGACATCATGGCCGGGCTGACCATGGTACATGCACAGGCTGCATTTCTTCCGAAATCTTCTCTCCTTGGAGGTCAAATGTCCATGACCAAGTTGCATCGGTTCATCTTTATCAGCCGCAAAAGTTACTGGAACCATCCGAGGTGCAGTGGTAGTACTGGCATGTTTCAACCCAGGTAACACCTTGGCTGGAACTCCTTCACCTTGTCTCGGAGCCGGTGATCAATCCAAGTAGCCAAGGCTATTAATTCGTCCAGCGAGTCAGGTGTCTGGCAAGTGGCCAGCTTGTCCTTCAAGTGGGTATCCAAGCCTCTGCAGAAAGAGAGTCTTGAGACATAAAGGGTCCCGGCGAAGTTTCACTGCAAGTGTCTTGAATTCTATGGCGAATTCAGCCAATGATTTATTGCCTTGCTTCAAGTCCACCAAAGCAAACCCGGCAACAGAAATACGAGCAGGGTCATCAAAAACGGATTTAAACAAGTCCATAAATCCTTCTGTGTCCTGCAGAATAGGGTCCTTACGTTCCCACAAGGTAGATGCCCACGACAGGGCTCTCCCATCCAAGTATGACAGGATGTAGGTGGTCTTAGAGAGGGCCGTGGAAAATAAGAAAGGCTGAAAGGTAAAGTGCATGCAGCACTGGTTCAGAAAACTCCAGGTCTTCTGGATTTCTCCGAAAAGGCGAATAGGAGCCACCAGTGGTACAGCAGTCTTTAAAGTTACCTCCGGTGACTGACCTTCTTGGTTGGAGGCTGTGCCTTGAATCTTCTGTGTATGTAGCTGATGAAATGCTGCAGTACGTTTCTCCAAAATTTCTTGCTTCGTTGGGCCAGGCCGGGTATAGCCTGAAAGGCAGAGAAAGGTGCCGGATCCATGGAGTTAATTGCATCCCATAATAAGCCGAATCCACTGGAGTTTGCAGCGTCCCAATAATAAGCCGGATCCACTGGAGTTAGCAATCTGTTAGTGATCTGTAGTGAACGTAGTGAACAGTCTGCTGGGGAGGAGCAATCTGTAGATGACATGCTATCTGATGGGAGGAGCAATCAGATAGTAATTAGCAAACTGTTGTTGATCTGACTGTGGAGATAGCAATCTGTTGTACTCCATGGGCGGAATTAGCAAACTGTTAGAGAGTGAGCTGCTGGAGTTAGCAGTCTGTAGAATTCTGATTACAGGAGTAAGCAATCTGAAATGAATCTGATATAGTTGTGGGTGGATCCCTGGGCCGGTGGCAGATGGCCACGCCCCCAGGAGGATATCCTGAGAAGGACCACCGGCTAGATTTGCCTATGGAGACAGACACACATTAGTTCTTTTATTAAACAGGTTTTTGAAACCACCAGAGGTGGCAGTAGTGAGTTGATATGCCCGGCAGGGCTGTAGTCCCTCAGGTACTGGAACAGGGATCCCAGGATGGCCGAGCTGTTGAGAAACTATAGAAAGTGAGTAGGCAGAGTAGACAGTGTTCATGAACAGAACTAGATGGCAAAACTCACATAAGGTCTCAAGGAAGCTCAGGAGCTGGAAAGGCTTAGGCCCTCAAGGAGCGAGTACCTAGTTCCAGGGTATGCTCTGAGAGAGCAATGGGTAACTCACAGTTGTTTGTAGTAGCGATAGCTTCCAAGCAGAAGGGAATCTTCAGAGTGTCCAGGAACATGGGCCCTCGAGGAGCGAGTACCGGTTCCTATCTGAAATCTGAAAGTAAAGAAGAGAGCGAGGCCCCCGAGGAGCGGGTACCTCTGGTAAGTCCGAGGAGGCAGAGTAGTTTGGGAGGAGTAGTCCGAAGGTGGCGAGACACACTCCCATACCAACCCCTTGTTAACTCAGTTAGCTAATGCAGATAGAGACCTTTAAATATTGGAAGCGGATGACGTCATCTCAGGGGGACTCCCCTGAGGTTCACGCCCTTGCTGGTACTTCAAGCAGAGCACGTGCGTGCGCGCTCTAGGTCTTCAGGCAACATGACGGATCTGCAGCTATGAGCCAGTCCAGGGACGCTGGAGGGAGACGGCATGGAGATGCCGCGGCAGCCAACCATCCATCAGACCCGAAAGGAGTCGCCACAGAGGTAAGGAGGGCGGAGTGAGGGCGTCGAGTAGTGACAGACGCAACAGTATAGACCCCTTTCCATTCCCCCTGCATTAACCCCTATGAAATGACTAGAGGGAAGAAGCTGGATTAGGGAGCAGATTCGTTTATCTCTGCTCATTTCTGTCTACTCTTTTCTGTCTGCTCCAGTCTCACCATCTCATCCTGAGCTTTGCTGGCTGTTGCCTGGGAGGAGAGGAGCTGGATGGAGCAGGAAGCAGAGGGTTGTTTTCTGCAGTATACCTGCCAATAGAGTTGGGTCACCAGCCCTGTATGCCATGACAAGGGACAATACAGAATAATACAGAACAGCACCAGAACCATTATGTACTCTGTAACTTTTTGTAGATTTGCTTTCAATAAATTTCATATAAGCATAACTTGAAATAGAAAGACAAATGCACATAATACCAAAAACAATGACTAATACAGCCAAAATAAGTATATATATATATATAGAGAGAGAGAGAGAGAGAGAGAGAGAGAGAGGGATCAAGAGAAAAGCAATGGAGAGTTTACCATGAATAAAAAGAAATCTAATAATTAGGAGAATAGCCCAGCTAACTCTCAAATATAACAAAAAGTTCCAAAGTTTCATCTCCAACCTCAGAATATTACAGTACAGAGGATTTCTTGAATCGATAAAAAAAATCCTCAAAGAAAATATACTTAGCACTAGATAACACAAGTAAACATTTGCAAGGAAAATAGAGCAGAAAGGAAGCAAAAATGGCAATTGCCTCTTGGCACATAACCACAATTTTTTCTTCTTTCCTCAGTTATCCTACAAATAACTCAGAAAATAGCCAAATTCTAAGCCCTATAAAAAGATTAGAAATAAAGTGGAGAAAAAATAAAACCACTGTATCTTTAAGAAACTATCGATCTGTATTAAACCGCTACAAAAAATTAATAGAACAAACAAAAAAGGAGTTTTTTTAAAAAAAATTAGAAAAATCATATCATAATCCTAGAACATTATTTTCAATCGTTAAAAATTTAACAAAATCTCCATATGAAAAACAGCATTCATTATCTGGTGACAGATGCAATGAAATGGCCACATTCTTCAAAAACAAAATAGATACATTAAATACAAACATTATAGTAAACTCAAAACAAGAAATCAAAATGCTCATAAAACCTGATATAAATTGGAATAACTTTGAAGTTGTATCATCTCTAGAAATAGAATCCATGATTAAAAAATTAAATCCGGCAAGACATCCACTTGATGCAATACCAGTTGTTACCCTAAAAACCATATCTAATCTAATTGCTTCCCCTATTACTGCCATAATTAATTCCTCTTTATCAGACGGTATAGTTACCGATGTCTTAAAAAATGCTATAATTAAACCTATTTTAAAAAAAACAAATTTGGATAATCAAAAACCTAATAATTTTAGACCTATTTCTAATTTATCTTTTATTGCGAAACTTTTAGAGAAAACTGTTCAAATTCAACTCGACACGTTTTTAGAATCTAATATTTTATTTTCTAATCAATTTGGTTTTAGAAAAAATTTTAATACTGAAACCCTTTTAATTGTATTAACTGATACAATTTTAAGAGGTTTTGATGCTGGACAGAGTTACTTTTTAATTCTTTTAGATTTAACAGTAACAGCTGCGTTTGTCACGGTAGATCATAACATACTTCTAAATCGTCTAACAGAAATAGAAATAACTGGCACAACCTTTAAATGTTTCTCCTCTTTTCTTAAAAACCGTTTGTTTCAAATGAGCATTAACAATTCAATATCTAAAAAATTCCTTTAGACACAGGTGTACCACAGGAGTCTACACTTTCAGCAACCCTTTTCAATATATACCTGCTCCCAATCTGCCATTTATTAGCTGGACTAGGATTAAAATTTTACTTATATGCAGACGATAACCAGTTTTTGGTACCTATTGAAGACACAATTGAACAAACGTATAAAATAATCTCAATCTATTTGACAACTATAAAGCAACTGCTTCAACATATGAAGTGTTATGCTCGGCTTGTGAACCCTTGGAACGACAGGAGGATGGTATACCTTGGGAGAAGATCCGTAGGTTCTCCCGTTCGGTGGCGAGGCAGAGCAGGAGACGTGACCAGCTGACCCTCGGTATTGGAGACTGAGGCGACTGTGGAGGCGGATGCAGAGACGAGAAGAGAGGAGCTGTGTCTTCGCCACTGGAAGTCTGTGGTCCCCCCAGGAGGAGCCCGTAGGGACCCAGACCGCTGGGACTTAGGTGGACCTTTGAGAGGTCAAGGAACTTGGTGCAAGGGCTGACTGGACCTTCACCCCTGGAGACCCGCGGTCCCCCCGGGAGGAGCCCGTAGGGACCCAGACCGCTGGGACTTAGGCGGGCCCTTGAAGACGGCAGTCAAGAAGGAGTCCAAGGTCAAGTGCCAGAGGGAAGTCGCTTACCAGTCCGAGGTCACATACCGAGGGATCACCACTTGCCAGTCCGAAGTCACACACCAGAGAATCACCGCTTGCCAATCCGAAGTCAATACCAGGAATCACTGCTAGCCGATCCGAAGTCAATACCAGGAATCACCGCTAGCTGATCCGAAGTCAGGAACCAGGAACACCAACACAAGACAGGAATGGATCCAAAGCATAGGAAGACTCACCGAAGCAAGCAGACCTGACGAACGAAGGACGTTGCCAAGTCAAGGAATGAGCAGAGGAAGCTGGCTTTTATACTTCCCCTGCTCTGGCTGATAGAGAACAGCTGCAGCTGGTTAAAGGGATCAGGTCCCTTTAAATCAACCAAGGAGGCGCGGCCTCGCGCCTAAAGATGGTGGCGGCCAACTTGGATTTCCTCCACGGAGGAAAACGCTGCTGGATGCCGCGAGGGGGGAGCAGGGACGGCTCCCCCTGCGGCGAGCAGCACAGGGACCCATGCCGGAGCGATGGGCCTCAAATCGGGACCTTCCCCCAGGACTCCTGCAGCGGTTCGCCATCACGGGCAAAGTAGGGGGACCACAACATGAAGCTGATATTAAACATGGAAAAAACTGAAATAATACTGCTCGAAAGAAAACATAGTAATAAAGATATCCCTGCTTTCATATTTGAGAATAAATTTAAAATAATACCCTCTTTATTTACCAGAGACTTGGGCGTAATTATTGATACTGAACTGAATATGAAAAAACATATTGCTACAAAATTAAAAGATGGATATTTCAAACTCTTAACACTTAGAAGACTTAGGGCCAGATTTTCAAAGGGGTACCCGTGTAAGACAGGCGTGTACCCCCCGAAAACCTGGCCCAAACACCCCCTGCGCACACCGAGCTTATGTTGCATAGGCTTCCGGCGCACACAAAGCCCCGGGACGCGCGTAAGTCCTGGGGCTTCCCTGGAGGGGGGGGGGGCGGCGTTTCGGGGGCGTGTTGCGATCCGCCCGTCATCGGGGGGCGTGTCGAGGGGGCGTGTCGCATTCAGTGCATCATCCGGGGGTGGCGCCACAGGCGAGGATTCGGCCCGGGGGTGTTCCAGGGGCGTGGCCGCAGCCTCCGGACAAGCTCCCGGACCGGAACATGGAGTGCGGCAGCCGGCCCAGCACGCGCAAAGTTACGCCTGCTTCGAGCAGGTGTATCTTTTGTGATAGAGGTAGGGGGGGGTTTAGATAGGGTCAGGGAAGGGAAGGTGGGGGGAGGGCGAAGGAAAGTTCCCTCCAAGGCCGCTCCGATTTTTGAGCGGCCTCGGAGGGAACAGAGGCAGATTGCGCGGCTCGGCGCACGCAGGCTGCCGATTTTAGGCGGCTCGGCGCGCGCAGGCTGCCGATTTTGGGCGGCTTGGCGCACGCAGGCTGCCGATTTTGGGCAGCCTTGCGCGCGCCGACCCCGGATTTTAATGGATACGCGTGGCTACGTGCGTAACTATTGAAATCCCGCGTTCTCTTGTTCGCGCGTGCGCAGATTTATAAAATCTGCTCCTTAAACCTTTATTAGATTTTCAAGAGTTTAGATCTGTTTTGCAGGCTTTATTATTTGCCAATATGGATTACTGTAATGCTCTTTTACTTGGTTTACCGCAGTCAACGTTAAGATCTTTCCAGATATTACAGAACGCTGCGGCTCGAGTTTTGACCGGCAGTAGGAAAGCGGATGACATAACTCCAATTCTGAAACAACTGCATTGGCTGTCTTTAAACTATAGAATACAGTAGGGATGTGAATCGGAACCAGAATCGGATCCGATATCAGTTCCGATTCACATCTCTATAGATGTGAATCGGAACCAGAATCGGATCCGATATCAGTTCCGATTCACATCTCTAGAATACAGTACAAAACCACATGCATTCTCCACAATATAATATATGGAGAAAAGACAGAATGGCTGAATACTGTAATAAAAATACATGCTCCGCAAAGAGACAAGATCAGCCAATAAAGGCCTTTTGACAATACCGACCATCAAATCAGCCCGGTTAAGCCAAATAAGGGAACGGGCAGTATCAATAGCTGGATCTAAACTTTGGAATGCTCTCCCCACGCGTTTGCGGTTACAAACAGATAAGAAAAAATTCAAAGCTGAGTTGAAAACTTGGCTTTTTAATGCGCATTTGCAGAAAACGAATAGCATAACTTATCAGTACATCACGATTCGTTTTGTTAATGACTTTTTAATAATATTTTACTTTGATCAAGTCTGTCTTAAAATGGTTGTTGTTATTGTTTTGTTTATCAATTTTTATTATTTTATCCATCACAAGATATTTTATGTTTTTATCTTAATACGTATACTTGTTGTGATCTCTGGCTTCCAAGACTATTAATATTTAAAAAACTTTTATTGTTCTTAGCATCTAAATATGTTATGTACTTTTAACAGATATGAGATGCAACTATATTTGATAAATGTTTGTATTTCTTTTATGTCACTTAATGTAAACCGTTGTGAAGGCCAGGTCGATGTGACGGTATATAAAAACAATAAACCATAAACCATGGTACCTGGGAGTTACAAAAGAAAAGACATAAAATCAAGTCCCAATCCTGTGTAAAACAACAAACATCATTAGCAATGTGGCTCTATGAGCTTCATCTACCACTGAACTATCTGAAGAGAGAGCCAAACTATCCAAAGATTGAACCCCCTCCCAACCTCATTGCCTCCTTCATGCTTGGTTCCTGTACCAGACAGAAGAAAGAAAGCTTTACTGGAAAAAGTCAGAATTCTCAAGTTCAAATATCTTGCAAAATTCTCGTTCTCAACTCTACAATGGGAAACAGCTTTGCCCTATACAAGAGTAGACTGAACTGTAAACAAATGAATAACAGTCTTCTCCAAATTCCCAATTTCCTCTGACTGGAAAACCAAGGTATGCATTCTAGCATGATTATTTGTAGTTACTACAGCTAATGAAGTAACACAATTTTCTAGAGAGGTAAGCATCTCCCAATACCTTAAAAAGTTGAAGTCTTTAAAGCTAGAATTTAACTGGATAAGTTGCCAAATATCATGGCTAAGCCATTTAGACAGATAACTTTTCAGTTATCTGTCTAAGAGAGTAATTTATCAAAATGCTATAAGGCATTAAGCCGATTTTAGCTACACCTTTTTCGGTAGCATTAAGCCATGTTATAAGTTGCGTTCAGGCTTTATCGCATTTTGTGATGTTTTCTCAAAGGCCTGTTGTAGTAGTTTTGTAGGGGGGGGGGGGGAGAGAGGGAGATGAGCCATAATGCCCTAACACTAGATAGGTATTTATATCTCTATGGGGGCCTCATTTTCTAAAGTATCGCAGGCCTGCGATACTTTAGGTAATGAGGGATGGGGGTTCGACCCGGGGGGCGGTCCTGTGCTAATCGGCAGTGATCTCACCGCCTCGGTGCGATCGCTGCCAGTTTCGCACCCTATAGCACCACCATAGAAGGTGTAGCTATTGGGCGTGAAATAGGACGCGAAAAGGCCCTTACCTTTTCGTCGTCCGCGACTTCTTCGTGGAGTCTGCCCCGGTGACGCCCCGACTCCTTCTGTTCCGGGGCCGACTTGGCCCCATCTTGGTATTGCATGCGATAAGGGACTTTTCGCATGTGAAATGTCCCTTTTCGCGTGCGATCCTTCTGGTAAATGACCCCCTGGGAGGCTCTCTACCTGGGTAACATCAAGCTCGATTGAGAGAACATTGCACAAATATTATCTTTGAGTGAGTTTCCTCACTCCGAGGGTCATCAAATCTTCACAAGAGAGCACTGTTCTGTTCGTACGTCTCACTTTGAAGGTCAAAGTGGCCCCTAACACCTACACTAATACCTAAACCTCACCTTGAGTTACTAGGTGGGCCTCCCATAGAGACATAAATACTTATCTATTGTTAGGGCATTATGGCTAGGTGCTTTCTCTCTCTCTCTCTCTCCCCCCCTCTCCCTCTCTCCCCCCCTCAGTGGCCCTGATAGTAAACATGGTCCCCCCAGTGGCTGTATGTGGGAAATACCACTAGCACAAATTGCAATAAACTGCCTATTACCATAAAACATGCCCCTTTTTCTATTGCTGGCGATATTTAGTGCAATTTGATAAATCCAAGCCTAAATGACTTTTGAATATCTACCCCTGGGTATTTATTTGTCTTTCCTGCGAAAACCCTGTGGGATGACTTTCTACTTTGTCCACCTATTTTAAAGTAGACCAGGCTAGATGCCTGGTACTAGCCTTTGAAGGTGTTCCAGGTATTTAAAGTGTTTACCCTTTTATAGTAGGTCATTGGGTTGAGACAGCGTTGAGGGTGTAAATGAAACATGTCTGGTGATTTCATCTCTTGTGCACTCTGAACACAATTTTTTCAGGCTGTTTCTAATATTTTCTACTATTTTTAGTTTTAATTTTTTAACTGAATATCTCCTGCATATAAGCTGCTATGACAGTTGCTATTCTATTCTTTTGCACTGTTTACCTTCCTTAGATAAAAATAATTTGAGCGAAAGGGACCACAGTTTTTCTGTTAATAATTTTGTGCAATATAATTCAGCACATGAGTTGTGTTAATTTAAATTTATTTTAAACTGTTTTTAAAAATTACATTTGGAATTTATATTGAATCTTTTCATCCTAGGCTAATGTTGAAAAATTTGTCAAATTAATGTCAAATGGACCTTTCTGTGTTGTAATAATTTCTCAAGAAAGAGAAGCAACAATATCTGCTCCTGATTTTAAAGAATCAACTGAGCCAGAAATGGAAACAACTGAATTTGTCCCAGCTGTGAATGAATTGATGGAATCTGAGAATGGAGATATGGAACCTAAAAAGAAACTTGGGTATAACTAAAAAAAATTTTTAAATTTAAAATGTAACTATTTAAATGTACAAAATCCAATTATAATATAAGTTTATAGTATATTCATTTATTCTCACAGGACAAGCAGGATGGTTGTCCTCACAAATGGGTGACATCGAGGATGGAGCCCAACCATGGAAAACTTCTGTCAAAGTTTCAGAACTTTGACTGGCCCCTACTGGGCATGCCCAGCACGGCACTAACCCTGCAGCCAGCAGGGGTCTCCCTTCAGTCTTCTTTTTTCCGCGCAGCAGTAGCCACGCGGTGAAAGAGCTCTTAACCACGTTCCTGACAGGAATATAGAATTTATTATTCTGAAGAAAATTTGCCCCTCAGGGGTCTCCCTTGGTTGAATTTTTTCGTCCGCGGAACTCCGGTAAGTTTTTGCCGTTGTTTTATCGACTTTCGTCGACTTTGGCCCTTGGGGCCCGTTAGCAGTCGACAGTCCCACGGCTAAATTTTTGGCCTTCCGCCATGGCATCGGGTTTCCGACGGTGCCCGGACTGTACCCGGACGATGTCAATCACAGACCCTCATGGAGTCTGTGTTTTGTGCTTGGGGAGTGAGCATGATGTCCTGACTTGCACCAAATGTGCCTTAATGACACCAAAAGGTCGCAAAGCCAGAATGGAGAAGATGGGGCTCCTCTTCCATGTTTCTACCCCAATGCCATCGATTGCATCGACGTCATCGGAACCGGCACCATCGAAATCTTCGTACCATCGACAGGCCTCCGGTGACCGTCCGCCATCGATGTTTCTCGGCCATCGACTCCTGTCCCATCCCCTGATCATTGAGGAGATCGGAAGGAGAAACATCGCCATCGACGTCTTAAGTCTCGGCCTGTCGAGGAATCGACGTCATCGACCTCTGCACCGACCGAGCCACCGCAGAAAAAGCCTCGATCAGAGTTGGCACCGTCCACTTCTGTTTCGCAGGCACCGAGGCAACCCTCTCCCCCTTGGGGTTTGGGAGCCGCGATTCCACCGGTGACGGTGGTCCCTCCGGCTCAGCCTCAGCCTCCCTTTCCCGTCAAGCCGAGTCTAGTTACCCCTGGTCTCCGGGCAGAACTGGAACGGCTGGTCCAGGAGGCCATCGATAAAGCGATGCAACGGTTCCAGCCTCCCCTGGCACCGACTCCGGCACCGAGAGTGGAACCGGCCACCGAGCCGATTGCGGCTGCACTGGCACCGCTGTTACACCGGATGGAGGCATTAATGACAGCCCTTCCACCGGTGATGCCTATATCACCGACACCGGCAAGACCGCTGTCACCGACAGATATTTCCTTGGGTGGAGAAACACCGTATCGGATCCCACCTTCGGGTATAGTTCCGTCGGTTCCAGGGCGTCCCTCGCCACCGATCTATCCTTCGGCATCGATACGCCCCTCTGCTCCACCGAGGTTTTTGATGCCGGCATCGATTCCATTGAGACCGACACGGTTCCTTCGATGCCGACCCTGGCACCGATCCCGGCATCGATTCCATCGAGGGTTTTCTCGATGCCCCCGGTGGCTCCTTCCAATTTCTCGGAGCCTCAACCAGGACCTTCAGGTGTTCAACCCCCTAGTGGTCATACAGGTCACCAACCTGATCCTTATGACACTTGGGGTGATGATACCTCCTCTGATACTGATAATTTGCCTTCACCTCCCTCTCCCACAGAGAGTAGAAAGAGTTCTCCTCCTGAGGACCTCTCTTTCATAAATTTTGTGAAGGAAATGTCAGAGTTGGTGCCTTTCCAGCTCCAATCTGAACAAGATGACAGGCACCAGATGATGGAATTACTCCAGTTCCTGGATGCCCCTAAAATTATAACATCCATACCAATCCATCAGGTTTTCCTAGATCTTCTAAAGAAGAATTGGGAATCCCCAGGATCTATTGCTCCAGTTAATAAGAAAGCTGACACTACATATCTAGTACAGTCAGCTCCTGGTTTTCAAAAACCACAATTGGACCATCGTTCTGTAGTCGTAGAATCAGCTCAAAAGAAAGCTAAACGACTAAAACCCCACTCTTCTATACCTCCTACCAAGGAAAACAAATTCCTAGATAGCATAGGTAGGAAAGTATATCAAGGAGCTATGCTGATCTCCAGAATAGCTTCCTATCAGCTGTACATGACCCAATACAATAGGGTCATTCTCAAACAGATACAGGACTATTCAGATTCCTTGCCAGAACAGTTCCAGCCACAGCTCCAATCCCTACTAGCTAAGGGATTTGAAGCTGGGAAATATGAAATTAGAACATCTTATGATGTATTTGATGCTTCCACGAGACTTTCTGCTACAGCAATCTCGGCTAGACGCTGGGCTTGGCTCAAGTCATCTGATCTGCGTCCAGAAGTTCAAGACAGGCTATCTGATTTGCCTTGTCTTGGGGATAATCTCTTCGGTGAGCAGATTCAGCAAATTGTTGCTGAACTTAAGGATCATCACGAAACCCTTAAACAGCTCTCCTCCATTCCTCCTGATATACCTTCTAAACAGCCGTTTAGAAAAGACTCCAAAAAGCCTTTCATTCGGCCCAGGAAATATTATCCCCCTTCATCTAAGCCTAGGCCTGCACGGTCTTATCATAAGACTCAGCCTCGCCAGACTCGAAAGCAAAAACCTGCAGCCGCTCCACCTCCGGGCCCTGCAGCAGGTTTTTGACTTCCACTTGGAGAGCATATACCAGACCCCTCTTCCAGCTATACCAGTGGGAGGTCGACTATGCCACTTCCTGGAAAGATGGCATCTGATCACCACAGATCAGTGGGTATTAGCAATCATTGCACAGGGTTACCATCTCAACTTCCTAACTCTCCCTTCCGACTCCCCACCCCTGCAGGCGTGGAGTCTCACAGATCACTCGGTTCTTTTAGAGCAGGAGGTTTCTCTTCTCCTACAGTCAAACGCTATAGAACCCGTTCCTCCCTTTCAACAAGGACAAGGGTTCTATTCTAGGTACTTCTTCATCCCAAAAAAGTCATGGGGACTTCGTCCCATCCTGGACCTAAGGGCCCTCAACAAGTACCTCCACAAGGAGAAGTTCAAGATGGTGACCCTAGGCTCGTTGCTCCCTCTGCTACAAAGAGGGGACTGGTTATGCTCTCTAGACCTAAAAGACGCATATACCCACATTGCGATAACACAATCTCATCGCAAATACCTCCGTTTTCTAGTAGGCCAAAGTCACTACCAATATCGGGTGCTACCTTTCGGCCTCGCATCCGCACCACGAGTGTTCACCAAGTGCCTCGTAGTGGTTGCAGCGTTTCTACGACAGGAAGGTGTCCACGTCTACCCCTACTTGGACGATTGGTTGATCAGGGCCCCAACCCAGCAATTAGCTCGGTCCTCCCTGACCCTAACAATTCAAACTCTGCTTTCGCTAGGGTTTCTAATCAATTACGAGAAATCCTACTTAGTCCCATCTCAAACCTTATCCTTCATTGGGGCAGACTTGGACACCTTACAGGCAAAAGCCTTCCTTCCTCATCAACGAGTCCAGACCATAGTGTCCCTAGCTCGCCAGCTGCGGTCTCAACACACAGCAACAGCTCGCCAATTCCTTGTTCTACTGGGACACATGGTCTCCTCGGTTCATGTGACTCCCATGGCCCGCTTGGCCATGAGAGTCACACAATGGACTCTGAGACTACAATGGACTCAGGCTATTCAGCCTCTGTCCTCCATAGTCCACATCTCCAACGCCCTTCGTCTGTCTCTTGCATGGTGGATGAATCCGTTCAACCTCTTACAGGGCTTACCCTTTCTTCCACCAGATCCTCAGGTAATTCTCACCACCGATGCTTCCAACATCGGTTGGGGTGCCCATGTAAACGATCTGCAAACTCAAGGGCACTGGTCACGAGAGGAAGCCAAACACCCGATAAATTTCCTGGAGTTGCGAGCAATCCACTATGCTCTCAGAACTTTTCAAAGTTGCCTATCGAACCATTCCATACTAATTCAGACAGACAACCAGGTGGCCATGTGGTACATAAACAAGCAGGGAGGCACAGGCTCCTTCCTTCTGTGTCAGGAAGCTGCGCAGATTTGGGCGGAAGCCCTCTCCCACTCCATGTACCTCAAGGCCATCTACTTGCCAGGAGTAGACAATGTCTTGGCAGACCAGCTCAGCCGAGTCTTCCAACCACACGAGTGGTCACTCAATTCTCTGGTAGCGACCTCTCTGTTTCACAAGTGGGGTTATCCCCACATAGACCTCTTTGCGTCCCCTCAGAACCACAAAGTGGACAACTACTGCTCTCTCATTCGCAGCCAGCACTCTCGGCCGAGAGATGCATTCTCCCTCAAGTGGACGACAGGTCTACTCTATGCATTCCCTCCACTTCCTCTTCTGTCGAGGACTCTCGTGAAGCTACGCCAGGACGGTGGAACCATAATCCTGATAGCACCATACTGGCCACGCCAAGTGTGGTTTCCCATACTCCAGGATCTCTCCATCCGCAGGCACATTCCTCTCGGAAAGGACCCGCATCTGATCACTCAAAACGACGGATGCCTCCTTCATCCCAATCTCCAAGCCTTGTCCCTGACGGCATGGATGTTGAAAGGTTAGTCCTTCAGCCATTTAACCTTTCGGACTCAGTTTCTCATGTCCTAATAGCTTCACGAAAGCCCTCCACAAGACAATCTTACTCATACAAATGGAAAAGGTACACATCATGGTGCACTTCTCAGTCCCTTGATCCCCTTTCCTGTCCAATCTCTAACTTCTTGGACTATTTGTTGCATCTATCAGAATCCGGTCTCAAAACCTCTTCCATTAGAATGCATGTCAGTGTGGTAGCTGCCTTCCATAAAGGTATCGGGGGTGTCCCTATCTCAGTACAACCCCTGGTAACACGCTTTCTTAAAGGCTTGCTCCATCTGAAGCCACCTTTACGTCCACCGGCCCCATCTTGGGACCTTAATTTAGTTCTTGGTCGTCTCATGAAGCCACCTTTCGAACCTCTGCACTCCTGTGACTTAAAATTTCTCACATGGAAAGTGTTATTCCTTTTGGCTATCACTTCAGCTCGCAGAGTTAGTGAATTACAGGCCCTAGTTACCTATCCGCCTTACACTAAACTTCTGCAAGACCGGGCGGTACTCCGCACTCACCCTAAATTTTTACCTAAGGTAGTTTCGGAGTTTCATATCAATCAATCCATCATACTACCTATCTTCTTTCCCAGGCCCCACTCCAACTCCGGGGAACAGACTCTGCATACCTTAGACTGTAAATGAGCTCTAGCTTTTTATCTAGACCGTACAGTTTCTCACAGGAAGAGCACTCAATTATTCGTCTCTTTCCATCCTAACAAGTTCGGACACCCTGTGGGTAAGCAGACTCTTTCCTCCTGGTTGGCGGACTGCATTTCCTTTTGCTATGAGCAAGCTGGCATTCCTTTCCAAGACCGTGTCAAAGCACACTCTGTGAGGGCCATGGCGACTTCAGTAGCACACCTTCGATCGGTGCCGCTTCCTGACATCTGCAAAGCTGCAACCTGGAGTTCCCTCCATACCTTTGCAGCCCACTATTGTTTGGATAAAGCTGGAAGACAGGATTCCATCTTCAGCCAATCTGTCTTGCGTAACCTTTTTCCAAACTGATGTACCAACACCCTTCCACCTTCCCGGTAGGGTGCGGATGCCCTTCACCAAATTCCACCCCAGTTGTTGTGCTTGTTGCATGCAGTTGGGTGCATTTGGTGCAAGTCAGGACATCCTCAGCTCGGTACTCACCCATTTGTGAGGACAACCATCCTGCTTGTCCTGTGAGAAAGCAAGTGTTGCTTACCTGATGTAACAGGTGTTCTCACAGGACAGCAGGATGTTAGTCCTCACGAAACCCGCCCGCCACCCCGCGGTGTTGGGTTCGTTTATTTTATTTTTCGGCACTGCCTGTAGCTATAAAAACAAGACTGAAGGGAGACCCCTGCTGGCTGCAGGGTTAGTGCCGTGCTGGGCATGCCCAGTAGGGGCCAGTCAAAGTTCTGAAACTTTGACAGAAGTTTTCCGTGGTTGGGCTCCATCCTCGATGTCACCCATTTGTGAGGACTAACATCCTGCTGTCCTGTGAGAACACCTGTTACATCAGGTAAGCAACACTTGCTGTACCTAATTTGAGTCTCTTAAATGGCCATGATATGATTCTGTTTTAATGTCAATGGTCAAATTAAATTATCAGATTGCCAAACACTCTAATGATAAGCAAATAAGTCACATGCATGGGTGATATAATCTGTTTTGTGCACCAAGATGGAGTATTTCTCTAGCTTTCTAGAAAAGACTTGAAAAGTCTTTAGCCCATGGTCTCACTGTTAACATCTATTTTTTCTATCTTTGCCAACAGGGAGTCATTAATCAAAAGTTGACAATTTATCTAAGTTAGCCAGAGAGACATATCTGGCTAACTTAATGTGATATTCAGCAGCTGCTGAATAATCTCTGAACAAATCACTGCTTAGATGGATAAGTACCATATGTTTAAGTTTAGACCTGCTACTGAGCAGGTCTAACTTAGGTGAATAAGTTATCTATCTAAGGCTGAAGATTGTTACTTAGCTGGATAACTTATGTAGTACCGCCCTGATCCACCCATTGCCCACCCACAAATTGACAGGATAAAAGATAGCTGGATAAGTGACTGTCTGGCTATCTTCCAGCTGAATGTCAGGCACCAGATGTCCTATAGCTGACTGCCTCAAAATGTTTCATGTAAGTCTCATAATATTTCATGAGACCTCTTTATACCTTTCATTAGTTTATAGTTCTAGTCAGGATTTTTGGCTTTTCGTAGATTTACTTTCATTTTCAATGTTCCTGCATACTACTAGCTAAAACCACTGAAGCTGATATTCAGTGCTATTTGTTTGGCTAAGTTCAGATTTACGAACAATAACACAGTCAACAGTATGAATGCACTTAATGAAAATTCACAGTTTAAGCATTCATAAAGAATATTAATATTTCTTGTTATAGTGACATCTCAAAGCATGATATAATAGACCATCATAAAACCTGGAATGTTGGAGCAAATTATTTAGCTTCCAAACATCAATTGGGTCACATTGGTCTGCAGTGACCTATAAAGGAGTACCCTTATAGGTCACTCTCTCTCTCTCTCTCCAAGACTCTATGTCATACAAGTATAACACATTGCTCCTAGGAGTTAATGTATTAGTGAGAGCAATAATTATTTTATAAGGGCAGAGCTCAATAATTAGATAAAAGAATATTCAGTAAAAGAAAATGCTTATTTATTATATATGAGTAAATTGATCAAGTTTTTACTAAAATGGATACAGAAAGAAAAATAAATGATTAACTTACCTATACAGGTTAATATCAGATCTTGGACTGCTATCCCCTGTTCCAGAAGAGATAATATAGCAGCCTTTAGCTCACAATTCATATTGTATTTATACCTTTTGTTTGTTCATGAATTTATAGACTCAGTACTCAGAAACTTATAGACTCACTACTCAGTAACCTATAGACTCAGGACTCAGTAATTTATAGATTCATAAATGTATAGACAAGACAAATTTATAGACAATGGCTTATAGACAGAGATACTTAGAAATTTATAGACAATGGCTTATAGACAGAGACTTATAGAGTCTACCTACATCATCTATTTATGTTTAGCCAGCTGTATGCCTAGCCGGCTGTATGCCTAGTCTTTCTGTCTAGGTACATCACAATTATGTTATTAGGCACTGACATAAACTATAAGAACTTGTTACTTCATTGCAGTTATATTATTTATAGTTTATTTTACTAGCTTAAAGATTCTAATAATTAAGTACTGGCTTATAAGAACATAAGAACATGCCATACTGGGTCAGACCAAGGGTCCATCAAGCCTACCATCCTGTTTCCAATGTTGCGCCCATCAGTCGTAGATGGCTGCGCCCTCTGTTGCTCACCTTTCTCCTCCTAATCCTTCAACTCTGGGTAAGATAGCTGCCTCCGCCTCTGAACGCCGACCTCCCCGGCGTCTCTGGGACAGCGTGGGCGATTGTGTTCACCATTTTGCTCCTGGAATCACCTAGGGCACGTGCGCGCACGCTAGCCCTCCTCTTATGCGCATCATGGCAGGAACCTTGGGAGTGTCCCCTCCACATGACATCACTGCCTACTTGTATTTAAACTCTCTTCTCAATTCCTTCTACGAGGTAGCAAGGATTCCCTTCCTGCTGATTTTGCCTCGTTACAGACACGCGCTGCTCTGTGTTCCTGCTTCGGACAACTCAGGTACCTGCTCCTCAGAGGCCTTGCCACACTCCGAGTCTACCCTTCGGGGTCAGCCTGCTTCCAGCTAGGAACTTCATCCTTCAGGGTTACTTCAAGTTCCAGCTTGGACGCCTTAGGTACCCACTCCTCGAGGGCCTTGTTGCGTTCTGGTCCTCAGAGGTCCCTTTCTTCATCTGCCTGCAATTCCTCAGAGTGAGTACCATTGCTATCCAGCTTGTCTCTCTATTCTCTTACCATCTACAGCATAGATTCACAGCGTACCCCACTCTGTGAACCACTACTGGATCTCCTGCTCTGGCCTACCATCTACTGTGTGGATTCTCGGCGTACCCTGTTCTGCGGACCACTACCGGATCTACCCGCTATACCAACTTGGTGAGAGTACCTCTCAATGTTCTTCACGTTGCGAAATACTGAAGGACAGTATCGCTGGACACCTCATCCTCAGATCAGAGGCTTGCTGCCTGCTCTCTGGGCAAAATTCATCGTTTGCAGTATAATAAAGACTTTCCATCCTCTGAGTGTATTACTGCTGGGAGTCAGCCTATCGTGGCAAGTCCCCACAGAGCTCCTCCCTATGGATGGAGTCACTTCTTGCTACGATCTAGGGCCCACGTTTCAAGCCAAATTATAACAGTTGGTGTTGCGACCGTCGCTGCCCAACATCTCCACTATGCCCACCTTACTATGCCCACCTTACCTCTTTGGCGCGAATCTCAGGGGCGTCCCCCTGAGGTGACGTCATCTTCACCAGATATTTAAGGTCTCTGATATTGCTAATGAGTCGAGTTAGCAAAGGTTACTACTGGGCTTCCTCCAGGAATCAGCAGATGGGATTCGCTCTCCGCATTCCTTGCTACTCTGCCTCCTCGGTCTTACCAGGGGTACCCGCTCCTCGAGGACCTCGCTTTCTCTTTTGCTTTTCAGATCGCAGTCTGGAATCAGTACTCACTCCTTGAGGGCCCTCGTTCCCTGACTTGCTTCTGAACACCACTTCTGCCAGGAAGTCCTCACTGCCTACAACATCAGTGAGTTACCATCTCTCTCTCAGAGCGTTCCCTGGAACCAGGAACTTGCTCCTCGAGGGCCTACTTCATTCAAGCTCCTGGGCTGCTTCTAAGAGACTATTGTCTCAGTTATCCAGGATCGCTGTTCCAGTATCTGAGGGACAACAGCCCAGCCGGGCACTTCCAGCTCACTACTGCCACCTCTGGTGGTTCAATATACTGTTTAATAAAAGAACTAGTGTGTGTCTGTCTCCATGCTCTGAGCCTAACCAGTGGTCCCTCTCGGGAGCTTCCCCCAGGGGCGTGGTCATCTGCCATCAACCCAAGGTTCCACCCACAACTACTTCAAATACAAAAAGTTGGAACACATGCAAAAATTGTCTCTTCAGAACACCAAGTCATTGGTGGCCCAAAAGAGGTTTTTTGGACTATGGGACAGAGTAAACCAGTTGACCAAAAGTTAAGATATTAAGAAATGTTATAAGGGCTTTTGGTCATCTTGGAGGAAATTGCTCAGGTATATCTGGTTTCACAAGTTCATATGTTATTTTTTTTATATGACTCCCATAGGTTGGAAAGGGGTAATTCTGTCCAAAGACGCTGGGGCAGATTTTATAAATCTGCGCACACGCGTACTTTTGTTCGCGCACCAGGCGCGAACAAGAGTACGCGGGATTTCAATAGATACGAGCATAGCCACGCATATCCATTAAAATCCGGGGTCGGCGCGCACAAGGCTGCCCAAAATCGGCAGCCTGCACGTGCCGAGCCGCACAGCCTGCCTCCGTTCCCTCCAAGGCCGCTCCGAAATCGGAGCGGCCTCGGAGGGAACTTTCCTTCGCCCTCCCCTCACCTTCCCCTCCCTTCCCCTACCTAACCCACCCCCCCGGCCCTATCTAAACCTCCCCCCTACCTCTATCACGAAAGTTACGCCTGCTCAAAGCAGGCGTAACTTTGTGCGCGCCGGGCCGGCTGCCGCGCTCCATGTTCCGGTCCGGAGGCTGGTCCAGGGGCTGCTGTCATGCCCCCGGAACGCCCCTGGGCCGGAACCACGCCCCGGACACACCCCCGAAACTCCGCGTCACTCCCGACACGCCCCCGACACACCCCCGACACGCCCCTCCATGCAAGCCCCGGGACTTGCGCGCTGCCGAGCCTATGCAAAATAGGCTTGGCGTGCGCAGGGGGGGTTTGGGTAGGTTTTTGGGGGGTACGCGTGTACCCCTTTGAAAATCTACCCCATTGTGAATGTGATGGATGAATGGTTGTGTGATTGTATGAGTATACGATGGGGGATTATTTTGTAGGGATGTGAATCGTTTTCCATATCGTCTTAACGATAGAAATCGTGTGGCAGGGCAAGAAAATCGTGTTAGGCACGATTTTTTAGTTTAAAAATCGTTAAAAATCGTTTTTTCCGATTAGTGCGCACTAACGGGAGTTAGTGCGCACTAACTGAAAATGATACAATTTGACACTTTTCAGGTCAGTTAAGGTCAGTTTAGGAATGAATATGTATGCCTATTGGCTGCCCTCTTATTTATTCATGTTACCAAGGTTCCCACTGACAGTATATGGGGGATGGGAAATGGAAACAGTTGGTAGCTTGACAAAACAAGTAATGTGATCAGTCAATGTGACTAGAACTTGTGCCCTAACCCTGATACCAGGGGTATTGTGATCTTCCTGCACACAGTGCCCTATCCCTATTAATACCAGGAGTGTTGTGATCTTCCTGCACACAGTGCCCTAACCCTGGCACCAGGGGTGTTGTGATCTTCCTGCACACAGTGCCCTATCCCTATTAATACCAGGAGTGTTGTGATCTTCCTGCACACAGTGCCCTATCCCTATTAATACCAGGAGTGTTGTGAGGGGGGAGCTGCCTGACCCTCACTCCTCCGGGGCATTGTGATCTTCCTGCACACAGTGCCCTAACCCTGACACCAGGGGTGTTGTGATCTTCCTGCACACAGTGCCCTATCCCTATTAATACCAGGAGTGTTGTGATCTTCTTGCACACAGTGACCTAACCCTGGCACCAGGGGTTTTGTGATCTTCATGTACACAGTGCCCTATCCCTATTAATACCAGGAGTGTTGTGATCTTCCTGCACACAGTGCCCTATCCCTAATACCAGGGGTGTTGTGATCTTCCTGCACACAGTGCCCTATCCCTATTAATACCAGGAGTGTTGTGATCTTCTTGCACACAGTGACCTAACCCTGGCACCAGGGGTGTTGTGATCTTCATGTACACAGTGCCCTATCCCTATTAATACCAGGAGTGTTGTGATCTTCCTGCACACAGTGCCCTATCCCTAATACCAGGGGTGTTGTGATCTTCCTGCACACAGTGCCCTATTCCTGATACCGGGGGTGTTGTGATCTTCCTGCACACAGTGCCCTATTCCTGATACCGGGGGTGTTGTGATCTTCTTGCACACATCCCGGTATCAGGGATAGGGCACTGCATGCAGGAAGATCACAATACTCCTGGTATCAGGAATAGGGCACTGTGTGCAGGAAGATCACAACACCCCTGGTATTAGGGATAGGGCACTGCGTGCAGGAAGATCACAACACTCCTGGTATTAATAGGGATAGGGCACTGCATGCAGGAAGATCACAACACCCCTGGTATCAGGGATAGGGCACTGTGTGCAGGAAGATCACAATGCCCCGGAGGAGTGAGGGTCAGGCAGCTCCCCCCTGTCTGTGAAGCCAGCCTCTCACTAGTAATGCAGGGAGGGAGCTGTCTCAGACTTCACCATCCTCCCCCCCCCCCCTCACCCACACACCATTCACTAGCTGGGACATGGGGAAAGTCAGGAGTGAGGGTCAGGCAGCTCCCCCCCTGTCTGTGAAGCCAGCCTCTCACTAGTAATGCAGGGAGGGAGCTGTCTCAGACTTCACCATCCTCCCTCCCCCCCCTCACCCACACACCATTCACTGGCTGGGACATGGGGAAAGTCAGGAGTGAGGGTCAGGCAGCTCCCCCCTGTCTGTGAAGCCAGCCTCTCACTAGTAATGCAGGGAGGGAGCTGTCTTAGACTTCACCATCCCCCCCCCCTCACCCACACACCATTCACTGGCTGGGACATGGGGGAAGTCAGGAGTGAGGGTCAGGCAGCTCCCCCCTGTCTGTGAAGCCAGCCTCTCACTAGTAATGCAGAGTGGGAGCTGTCTCAGACTTCACCATCCTCCCCCCCCCCCCCCCCCTCACCCACACACCATTCACTAGCTGGGACATGGGGAAAGTCAGGAGTGAGGGTCAGGCAGCTCCCCCCCTGTCTGTGAAGCCAGCCTCTCACTAGTAATGCAGGGAGGGAGCTGTCTCAGACTTCACCATCCTCCCCCCCCCCCCCTCACCCACACACCATTCACTGGCTGGGACATGGGGGAAGTCAGGAGTGAGGGTCAGGCAGCTCCCCCCTGTCTGTGAAGCCAGCCTCTCACTAGTAATGCAGGGAGGGAGCTGTCTCAGACTTCACCATCCTCCCCCCCCCCCCCCCCTCACCCACACACCATTCACTGGCTGGGACATGGGGGAAGTCAGGAGTGAGGGTCAGGCAGCTCCCCCTGTCTGTGAAGCCAGCCTCTCACTAGTAATGCAGGGAGGGAGCTGTCTCAGACTGGTATCAGGGATAGGGCACTGAGTGCAGGAAGATCACAACACCCCTGGTATCAGGAATAGGGCACAGGTTCTAGTCATATTGACTGATCACATTACTTTTTTTGTCAACTACCAACAGTTTCCATTCCCATCCCCCCAACCATCACCTCAGTTGGAACCTTGGTAACATCAATAAATAAGAGGGCAGCCAGCCAATAGGAATACATATTCATTCCTAACTGACCTTTACTGACCTGGAAAGTGTCAATAATTTGTATCATTTTCTGTTAGTGTTCCTGAGTTTCCATTTCCATTTCCCATCCCCCCAACCATCACCTCAGTGGGAACCTGGTTAACATCAATAGATAAGAGGGCAGCCAGCCAATAGGAACACATATTCATTCCTAACTGACCTTTACTGACCTGGAAAGTGTCAATTTGTATCATTTTCTGTTAGTGCGCACTAACACGATTTAACGATTTTAACGATAAATCGTTAGAATTTCTATTGTATTGTGTTCTATAACGATTTAAGACGATATTAACATTATCAGACGATAATTTTAATCGTTGAAAAATGATTCACATCCCTATTATTTTGTTTGAATTATGTAATGTTAAAAAATCTTTGTGCCTCTTTGGATGCTCATATATTGTTGTTATGGCTGATGTTTCTATTTTTGTTCTTGTCTTTTCTTGAAGTTTTCTGGATTGTTTTTTGCCATGCTGTTGTTCTGTCTTGGTGGCTCAATAAAAACAGATTTAAAAAAAAAAGAAAACACAAGTAAGCAGTAGGACAACACAGGCAGAGTGAAGACCTTTCACATTAGCAAGCAGCACAGGAACTCTGTAGTCAGGATGGGCTCAGCAGGCATCTTCCATCTATCTGGCACAAGAACTCTGTACAGAAGTTCAACCTGGCTTGTTGAACAAGTCATCTTTGAGTGAATTTTTGCAGCCTTTACAATGGCAGACCTCATGGGCTTTTTACTTTGCAGTGATTTTAGGTGGTTAGGTGTGGCACTTCTTTGGGCAGCCTACCCCGGGCCATCCTGGCAACTGGGGACTGCTGCACTGAGAGGACGTCTGGCAGGACGGAGATGGCATGGATGTAGGCTCTGGCAGTCATTGAATAAGTTGTGTTAGTGCTGTGGTCAAATTGTTGATTGAGGTGGAGATGGTGGTTAGGCCATTTGTAAGGCCTGCTGTCTGCACCTGCATGGCTTGGGGGCTATCTGAAGGGTTTATGCCATATAAACACACACAATTACTGGGATTTTATACCTGGGGGCTTGAATCCAGGTGCTAATTCTCAATACAAAGAGACATGCACAAACTTTGATTCAGTACATCACAACTCCAGGTATTTAGGAAAGTGAGTTTATTTGAGCAATAGGAAGATAAAGGAAAATAAAATCAGATTACGCAGAAGAAGTAATGGTAGATGATAACAATTGCTACATAGATATACATAACTTACATGTTTCCAGAGGATTAGCCTGTATCATCACGTCCAGCGTGCTCACCCCCTCTCTCCCTCTCGCTGTCTGTCCTTATACAATAAAAATGTTCATGAAAATAGTGATGTTTCCTCCCTCTGATTTCTTATCAAATTTCAGGCACAGCTGTGTGGCCTTCACTTTCTCTCTCAGGCTTTAGTATAAGTTAATAACAACTGCTTCTCATCATAAACCTAGTAGAATAACTAAATAAACATTTCACAGTGCAAGACCACAAACAGGAGTTCATTCAGAGGTTGGCCTGTGGCCTTCAAACTAGTCTATGTCTGGGTGAAAACTCTGAAAGTATATGGCTTACCCTCTATATACATTCTCAGCAAAAGTAACAAAACATATTCCACCCCTAGATTCAGAGGATTCACACTGACACCTGCTGGATGAAATGTATTCTAATCTATATCTATATTGGTGTCAGATATATTCAGAACAATGTATATTATTTGTTGGATATATACATGCATTAAAGACTGGTCCCCTTAGGACTAACAAATATAAAAGACCAGGGCTACTACCATATTTGCAAGAAAAGCTAAATCCATTAACTCATTGCTCCCTCTGTGCAATTGGTCAGAATACCCTTATCAAGAATACCTAAGCCCCATCTAAGCTTGGAGTTTAACTGACCCAATTGAAAACATTAGCAAAACATGCCTCTAGCCTGCCAAGAGTGTCCACAGTGATTGGCCTCAGTATCTTCTGTCATCAATTGCGATCTCCATATTGGTTGTTGTGTGTGATTGGCATCTCTGACTTCTGGGGGATACCAAGCTCATCAGGATATATAGGCCACCTTTCATTGTTTATCCAGTATCAGGCCTACTTTGCTCAGTATAGCCTGTTTCCACATGTGCAGTTATTTGGATGCTCTCCATCTTTCAATGAAGTATTGTGTCAGGTCTTTGCACAAAAGCCTCTTCCATTGGCAGCATACAGCCTGCTAATCTCCTTATCTTTTAGGTACTGGAACAGTTAAACTCAAGTGTAATACATACTCCCCACCCTCCGGTGGTACAAAAAACAAAACCAAAAAAATTCCTGTTTAAAAAAATCTATTCTAGGGTGTCAGATTGGCGAACAGATAGCATATTCTGTTGAACCATTAACACAGTGAACAGCAACTATGGAACAATAAAACTACATCAATTCAGACTCTGTCATTAATGTGAGAGTCAAAATAGTAGCATCTGCAAGTAACAATATGACTAGGTATTAGCTGACGGCCAGATTTTAGTAGCTACGTGCGGGCGTAGATTTGTGCACACAACCCGCGCGCATGTTATAAAATCCGGGGTTGGCGCACGTAAGGGGGTGCACACTTGTGCACCTTGCACGGGCTGAGCCCTAAGGGATCCCCGATGGCTTTCCCCGTTCCCTCCGCCCCCCACCTTCCCCTCCCTTTCCCTACCTAACCTGCCCCCCAGCCCTACCTAAATCACCCCCTACCTTTATTTTAAAAGTTGCGCCTGCCTCTGAGCAGGCGTAGGTTGCATGCACTGGCCAACTGCCGGCACGCGATCCCCCAGCATGGCCGCTGTGCTGGAGGCCTCGGTCCCGCCCCCAGACCGCCCCACCCCTTTTTTCAAGCCCCGGGACATACGTGCGTCCCGGGGCTTGCGCGCGTCGCCGGGCCTATGCAAAATGGGCTTGGCGCGTGCAGGAGCTGGTTTTCAGGATTATGTGCATAACCCTTTTAAAATCCGCTCCTAAATGTATCATAAAAATATTTCATCATGATAATCAGTTATTTCATTTCAAAGAGATATAGATATACATAATGCTTAAAAACAGTGCCTAAGTAAGGTCACCCCCATGGAATAAGGAAATTCTGAGTACTTCAGTACATAAAATGAAGGATTCAAGATGTCTTCTGTGGCAAACGGTGGGATGATTTCAAGTTATGAGGATGTGGTTAGTGCAGTTAGTGTAGCTGTGTTTAAAAAAGGATTGGCTAAGTTCTTGGAGGAGAAGTCCATTACCCGCTATTAATTAAGTTGATTTAGAAAATAGCCACTGCTATTACTAGCAACAGTAACATGGAATAGACTTACGGGCGGATTTTAAAAGCCCTGCTCGCGTAAATCCGCCCGGATTTACGCGAGCAGGGCCTTGTGCGCCGGTGCGCCTATTTTCCATAGGCCGCCGGCGCGCGCAGAACCCCGGGACACGCGTAGGTCCCGGGGTTTTTGGAAGGGGGCGTGTCGGGGGCGGGGCCGAACGACGCTGCGTTTTGGGGGCGGGATGCGGTGTTTCGGGGGCGGGCGTGGTTTCGGGCTGGGGCGTTCCGGGGGCGTGGCCACGCCCTCCGGAACCGCCCCCGGGTCAGGTCTCGGCACGCGTGGATTTATGTCTCCCTCCGGGAGGCGTAAATCCATGGATAAAGATAGGGGGGGGGGTTTAGATAGGGCCGGGGGGGTGGGTTAGGTAGAGGAAGGGAGGGGAAGGTGAGGGGAGGGCGAAAGAGAGTTCCCTCCGAAGCCGCTACGATTTCGGAGCGGCCTCGGAGGGAACGGAGGCAGGCTGCGCGGCTCGGCGCACGCCGGCTGCCCAAAATTGGCAGCCTTGCGCGTGCCGATCCAGGATTTTAAGGATACGCGTGGCTATGCGCGTATCTTATAAAATCCAGCGTACTTTTGTTTGCGCCTGGTGCGCAAACAAAAGTACGCGATCGCGCAGTTTTTAAAAATCTACCCCTTAGTTTTTTGGTACTTGCTGGGTTCTTATGGCCTGGATTGGCCACTGTTGGAAACAGGATGCTGGGCTTGATGGACCCTTGGTCTGACCCAGTATGGCACGTTCTTATGACAAATGATGTGTATAATTCTCGCAGCACAGCATTCTAAAAGCTGTCCTCAAAGTACAGCCTCTGCACTCTCATCAGTAATTTAGATGTTTGTATTTATGGATTAATACCTGATAGATTAATAAAAACTGAAATTAAATAAATATGAAACTCTAGAATAAGCATCAATAACTTCTTGTATTAATTATCCCTATATATCATATGGATATCCAATATTGTTTTGTCATAGGTGAAAGAAGCAGCTATACAATGTCTAATCCCTTCTTTCCCCACTTTTCTATAAAGTAACACACAATATTCAGACAAAAGCAATCTAGATGCTCAGTCATTCATTCATTCAAACTGTACATATAAAATCATGGCACATAATGTAAACCTCAAAAAGTGGAAGGAGGAAAAGATAAGGGTGAGAAAAAATTCACAAGTGCTTATAAAAAAAACCCAACTCTGGAAAATAAAACACATCCCACAATATCTCTTTACCTACAAGTACATGGATTGTGACTGAATTTAAACAACAGTTAACAGAGAAAAAAAGGAGGGAAAAAATCAGTTATCATCCCTTAGCGTATAATACTCTAGAACATTATTTTAAACATTTTGCCAATAAAACTTCAGCAGTGTCTGTTTCACTTAAATGATGTCAGAAGCTATTGTTTATTCATTGCACTTTTCTATAGTCAGTAAATTCTGTCTTCATCTGTACACAATATAACATGTACAACATATAATGATACACAAACAGAACACATAATGACAGAGAATCACGAACAGTAAATAATTATTAAACATTAGAGCTCAAAAGTAATCCTTTTAAAAGCAAAACAAAAAAAATTCTTTGGATCCAGAATTAAGCAAAAGAATCCGAATTTTTAAAACAGATCTGTTAAAAAAAAAAAATTAAACAAACTCTAGGAGAGAGAAAAAAAAACTCAGGTCTTGTACTTTATCCCACAGAGTAGTCTTCATTCTTGTCAATCTGTAAAAAAAAAAAAAATCTTACATATGAAGAGAGGTTAATTTCACAAGGTAAAAAAAAATAGCTATAAACAACTGAGCTATACTATTAAAGTTGAAAATCACTATTTTGATTAACTTACACAATTAAAAAAAAAAAAACAAACCTCACTCTTTTCTATGAGATTTTGATTGCTTAATCACAGTAACCAGAATTGTTTACATTCCTTCACATTGGTCATGCAAAATGGAAGGAAGAAAGAGGAAAAAAAGTTTATGAGACAGATCTCTCCCCTGCTTCTACAAAATTGTTTTGCTAAAACAATAGCTACACAATTAAAATATTGTAAACTTTAAATTAGGTGTTAGGACATACAAAAAACATACACATCTGCTTTGCTAGCAACATAAACCAGTGAAAGATGAAGCTAATTTCCTGGAAAGAAAACTGCATGAAGAGTCATTCTCGTCTAGCCGTGTATTCTGCAGGTTTACAAAAATCAAGGAAGAATTTAGGTTATCAGCTGAGGCCAGTCACCCCATTGTTAATTAAAGTATTGGATGTGTCACATAGAGAGTAGAAAGAATGGGGTCACCCACCCCAATTTAATCTGCGGGCTTGTTGGGAGGGGGAGGTAAGTACTGAATGAGGTGGCATCGGGCAGGCAGAGGTCAAGGCGGGTGGCCGAAAGGCAGAACCAGGAACAGGCCAGACATCATGATGGGCAGCAGGCAGGGTGAAGATGGAGAAGCAGGCTGGAGGTCAGGGCAGGCGGAGGTCACTCAAAGTCAGATTACCAGGCAGAGGTCACACAGATTCGGAGTACCAGGCGGAGGTTAGGCAGGTGCAGGTCACTCACAGTCAGATTACCAGGCAGAGGTCAGGCAGGTGGAGGTCACACAGAGTTGTAATACCAGGCGGAGGTCAGGCAGGCAGAGGTCAGATGGAGTCAGAATACCAGGCGGAGGTCAAACAGGTGGTCAGTCCAGAAGGATGAGGAGCAGGGAGGCAGCCATGGAAGACAAGGAGCAGGCAGGAATGCTGGAACAAGAATCAAGGCAGGAACGCTGGATACACACTCTCACATAGCAGGACCCATCGCTGAGGTGACTTGGAAGAGGCAGGCCTGGGGTGTCTGACATCATCTCAGTGCGCCGAGAAGGCTTTTCCCGCCGCTAGGCTTTTAAATCCGGTGACACGGTGCGCACACACGCCTAGGGAGTCAGGCCAAGTGCAGTGCGTTGGCGGCATGGGATCACTGCGAGAGTAGGCTGCGGTTGTGGTCTCCGCTGAGGAGAGGCAACAGGAGAGATCGGCAACAGGAGAGATCCTGCCCATCCTCAGGAGATCCTAAGCGCTGTCGGGGTTTTCTAAACCAGTGCCACATGCATTTTACACTCCAGTCTGCACTTTTTCCAACTGATTTTGTTAAGACAACCTTTATACTCTCGCTCTTGGATGGACAAGCCTTGGCGTGGGGATCGCCTTTATGGGAACGTTCCGATCCCCTGCTCTCTAACTTGCCGCAGTTCGTCTTTGCCTTCAAAAAAATATTCAAAGAACCCGGCAGACTTCCTACCATGGGCTCTGACCACCTTCGACTGCACCAAGTAACTCACTCCCTGAATGAGTACGCTATAGAATTCCGCACATTATCTACGGAACTAAATTGGCAAGAGAACTGTTAGAAACAGGATACTGGGCTTGATGGACCCTTGGTCTGACCTAATAAGGCATATCTTATGTTCTTATGTAGGTAACTGATTGATGGCGCAGTCGTACTCCCTATGTGAAGTCTCAGCCTCCTTCTTAGAGAACACATCAGTATAATTTGTGTACTGTGGAAGTAGCTCTACCAGGATTGTCACCAAGGGCAAGCACAGTAGTGGTTCAACATGTTACAGGCACTAATTGTGGCAATGGGAGCCCTAGCTCGTCAGCTGTAACGAACTCCAGTCAAAGAGAGTGAAGTTGCAACCAGGGTAAACCCAGCACAATGGGATGTACTGCCTTGTCGATGATATGGAAAACTATGCTCTCCACATGTAGCAAGCCAGTGCGGAGGCGCAAGGGTGTCATAGCCAAAGTGATCCAATCGAGGAGAGGTTCCCCATCAATAGAGAAGATAACAAGGGCGTCTTTCTGGCAACTACAGGAAGATGTAAGTGGTCGATGAGGACTTTCATTATGAAGTTCCCCCCAGCACCAGAGTCAATTAATGTCTGGGTGGGAAATTCTTGGTTGTTTATGTAAATATTCACAGGAGAGTCAATTGAGGAGCTGGAGTCGTGAATCCTAGGATCACCTCCCCACTAAATCCTAGGCTTGTTAGTTTCCCGGTTTCAGTGAGCAGTGTGCAAGCTGGTACCCAATCCCAGCACATTAGTAGCAGAGTTCCAGCTGGCGTCAGTGGAGTCTTTCTTCAGGGGTGAGGTGTCCCTGTCTGAGTTGCATTGGTTTGTCTGCTTGTGCCTGGGCTGGGACTGCCTTCGGAGTGGGAGAAAGAGGGCATGTAAATGATGGAGCAGGTCCGACTTCTGGTTAATCCTGGAGTAATGAGGCAACTGCTCGGGAGAGCTCCCGCTGAACCCGTAGTTATATTTTACAAGTACTGATACTTGGACCATATTTTTGCTTATATCTCACACTAAAGACCTAGTCAAACACTGTATTCCATCTCTTTTGGCTAATCAGGTGGTCAAAATGAAGAAATCGGCTCACAGAACAGAGCCATGGATGCCGGAGCATGTGGACAGCTTGGCCTCAGAAGACAAAACGGTACCAGAAGCCTCTGACACTGGTGAGCGAGTGACTTTTGTGAGCAATTTAATAGAGCAATTTGCAGACAAAATATCTAAGAAACTTGACTCATGGCTTGCAATTATAGTCGATAAAGTGGCCCAGCTTCTAGACTCAGTACAGGAAAACGTGACTCGTTTAGAGAAGCAGTAGATGAAGATTCAAGACCTTGAAATGGCCATTACCAGCACCTCTTCTAAAATTGATAAGTTGAAATGATCACATACTTCGTCATTGGAAAAAAATCAGTGATCTCGAAAACTGTTCACGGCACTGTAATATTTGTAACTTGAGACTTTCTGAGAGATTAGAAGGTGCTGATGTGGCACAGTTCTTCTCCACATGGCTGCCTAAGTTATTCAAAATGGAGTGTGCCAAGGGAACTATAAAAATAGATCATTCTCTTCAGGCTCTAGCACTCGCCCCGGGTCCAAGAGGGCCATCCTTGTGCAGTGATTGTAAAGCCTCATATCTTTAACGACAAACGTTCAATAATGAATGCAGCCAGAGGCATTCCAAACCTTGCTTATCAGGGATGTAAGATTATGATTTTTCAGGATTTTTCCTTCGAGATCCAATGGAAGAGGCATGCCTATCTTGAAGTGAAAAAGAAGCTTCAAAACCTCAACATCAGATATGTTGTGTTGAACCCTGCAAGGCGTCTGGTGGTCACGAAAGTCAGCCCTTAGTTTTCAATACTGTGCAAGCGGCGGAGAACTGGTTGAAGACCAAAGAACTGCGCCATAATGACCTGATTGGCTCATCAAGGGCAGTGAGGTGCCATGGCTTTGATTCCTGGTTTTTTTCCTCAGTGGGAGCATCGACCAGCAGGACTGCTACATTGCGACTTTGACCACTGTAATCTCTTTTCAGTCAGAATCTGATAATGGTTCTGCTTGGAATACCTTAATGCTCTGGTGATGTGCCTTATTATTTTTTCTTTCTGATGTTTTATTTTTAGGAAGTGTTAAATTTAAGAGTGATTTTTTTGCAGGCATCTCCCTCTTCTTGAAAAATGCTTTGCTCCTTAATATCTTTTATTTTTCTGTTTTCACACCAGGGATGATACTTTGGAACAAGGCTGACAGTATGAAGAATGGGATTAGAGGTAGAGAACAGGGTACTACTGGACTTAAGAGATTCAAGGTGTGTTGTGTGTGGGGGAGGAGGGATTTAGGGAAGATTTCTAAAAGGAGTATGGATAAGGGGATCTCGATAAATGTTAGGGGGTTGTTACTTGTTGGGGAGGACCCATCCCTTGGGTTTCGAAGGTTTTCATACTTAAGGTGTACAGAGTTGTTGAGAGTAAGCTAGTTACCTAATTTAGGGTGGATGGTGGGGGTGGAATTAGGATGGTTCATTTTGTTAGTTAAAATGTTGAATTTACAGGATGGGGTTAAAAGGTATACTGATATACTGGTCACTTGGGCATATGTTATTTATTTATTTTATTTATTTAAAATCTTTTCTATACCGTCGCTAAGTTATATACCATCGCAACGGTTTACATGTAGGCACATATTTAATGTAAGTAAAAGTGTACTATAGTACATTCTAACAGGTGCCGTCAAAGGTTCGGTTACAATATATCATTAGACAAAATAATTTTTAGAGAAGTGGGTCATGACCGAGTGTACTGAAAGTACTTTTACGGCTAAATTTATTATACATAGTGTTATCAATATGCTAGTTGTGATGTGGGGTTCATAGACTACTCTACTGTATTGTCATAAGTACTGTGTGTCGGTGTTTATCTGCTTATTCCTGAATAATTTCTATTCTCCCGTCTCCTTGTAAAATGCCTGTTTAAAAAGCCATGTTTTTAAACTTTTCTTAAATGCCTTGAGATCACTTTGTAATCTGATCTCTGGAGGCATTGTGTTCCAAATTGTGGGCCCTGCTAATGATAAGGCCCTTTCCCTCACTTGGGTTAGTCTTGCTGTTTTAACTGACGAGATGGTTAGGAGTGCTTTATTTGCTGATCGAAGATTTCTGTGTGGGACGTGTACCCGTAATGCTGTGTTTAGCCAGTCTGATTTCTCATCATGAATTAGTTTATGGATGGTACATAGGGTTTTGTATTTAATTCTGTGTTCAATCGGTAACCAATGTAGTTCCGCTAGGGTTTCGGTTATGTGGTCCCGCCTCCTTTTTCCGGTTAGTATTCTAGCTGCTGTGTTCTGAAGTATTTGAAGTGGTCTTAACGTAGTATTTGGTAGTCCTAGCAGCAGGGCATTACAGTAATCCGTGCTGGAGAAAATTAGTGCCTGTAGAATTGTTCGGAAATCATTTTGAGTTAGTAGTGGTTTTAGTTTTCTGAGTACCATGAGTTTTGCGTATCCTTCCTTTACTTTTAGTGATATGTGCTGTTTTAGATTGATTTCAGGGTCCATTATTATTCCAAGGTTACGTACTTTTCCAGCTAGTTCAATTTTCTGGTTGTCTTTGAGGATTATTGAGGTTTGGCTGGTTTCAGTATTTTTCCGTTCTAGGTGTAGAAATTCTGTTTTATCAATATTAATAACAAGTTCCATTTGTGTCAGTAGTTGTTTTATAATGCTTAGGTACATGTTAGCTAGATTTAATGTTTTCTCTATTGTGTCATCTATAAGTAGAATTAGTTGGATATCGTCAGCATAAATGTAATGTATAATTCCAAGTCCTGCCAGTAAGTGGCATAATGGCAGCATGTATATGTTAAAAAGGGTCGCAGACAGGGCTGATCCCTGCGGAACCCCTGTTTTGAGGTTGATTTTTTCTGATAATGTGTTATTGATCTGAACTTGGAAAAACCTGTTTTTTAGATATGAGCTGAACCAGTTTAATGTTTTGCCTTGTAGTCCGATTTCTTCTAGTCTATTTAGTAGTATTTTGTGGTTAACTGTGTCGAAGGCTGCCGATAGGTCGAGCATTATTAGAATATAGTGTTTACCGCTATCAAAGCCTCTTAGAATGTTATCTGTTAGAGAGAGGAGCAATGTCTCCGTGCTGTAGTGTTTTCGAAATCCGTGTTGCGATGGATACAGTATGTTATTGTCATCTAGGTGTTCAGCTAGCTGTTTCTGTACTGTTTTCTCAATTAGTTTAGCTAATAAGGGAAGATTCGATACTGGCCTATAGTTGTTCAGGATAAGGGGATCACTGTTTTTTTTCTTAATGATTGGTTTTATCATTGCTCCTTTCAGTATATCTGGCATTGTTCCTTCTTCAAGGGGATAGGTTTATGATTTTAGTCAGTGTATGGGTGACTGTGTTAGCTGATTTATTAAGTTCAATAGTAGGTATTGCATCAATTTTGTGTGGGGCGGGGTTTACATTTTTTAGCATTTGTTCCACTTCCATTTCAGATATCTCAGTGAATGATATCCATTGGTTGACATTTCTTTTTTGCATTTTGATTTCTTGGTTGGCAGCATTTGGAAGTTTGTCTCTTAATTTAGTAATTTTGTCACTGAAAAATTTGGCAATCTCATTACATTTTGCTTCTGGTAGGTTTTGTGGTGATTCTTGCTTGTCACTGGTTAGGTTCGAAACTATTGAGAATAGTGTTCTTGGATTGTTCGCAAATTTTTCTATTTTACTGCTGAAATATTCTTTCTTAGCATTGAGTATTAAATGTTTGTAAAGAGCTAGCTGTTTTCTGTATTTGGTTAGGTTATCGGTAGTTTTGTGTTTTCTCCATCTTTTTTCCATTGATCTGAGGGTCCTTTTTGCATCTTTTACTTTTACATTGTGCCAGGGGTTTTTTTGTCTTGGTTCTTTTTCCTGTATTGATTTGATGGGGTTTATTTCGTCAGCTATTTTTTTGGTTGTTTCTAACCATGTTTCTGTGGCAGAATTACAGTTGTTGTAGTCAATATCAGTTAGTTTTTCTTCTAGTTTGTCGTTTAGTTTTTCGGTATTAAAAGGTGGTCTGTATTTAAATTCTATAGGTTTATGATTTTGTTTGATTTGAGGTTTAAGGAATTTTACATCGGAATGAATAAGGAAGTGGTCAGACCATGGAATTTGTGTGTATTCAGTTTTACAGTGTTTTAAACAGCTGTGGTTAATAAAGGTGAGATCCAGTGAATGTCCAGCTTTATGTGTTGGTTTATTGGTTATTAGTGAGAAGCCTAATGCTGTCATAGTGTCTAATAGTGTTTGGCATGCATTTGTTAAAGGGTGGGCGTCCATGTGAAGATTAAAATCTCCTAGCACTATGGTTGGTTTAGAGATGTTTAAGTGCATGGTAAGAAACTCAATTAGCGGTGATATATTTAATTCTAGGAGGCTTGGTGGGCAGTAGATAAGGCAAATTTGTAAATTGTTGGTATCAAAAATGGCAATTTCATGATTTTGGGGGGTGTTATTTGGATAGGTTTGCATTTAAAGGTTTTTTCAATAATTAGTAGGAGACCTCCTCCGCGTTTGTTTATTCTGGGGACTGAAAATACTTCATAATTTTTGTGTGCTATTTGATTTTTTAGAACTACGTCTGTTTTTTTTAACCATGATTCCGTTATTGCAACAAAGTTTGGTTTATTGTCATACAGTAAATCCGTAATGATTGGGAATTTCTTTGCAACTGAATGTGCATTTACTAAGATGAATGTTAGCATGATCAGTTCATTTATTGCAGAAGTTTTGGAAATAGAAATAGGGTTCTTTTTTACCTGTATCAAATTATTGCGTGAGGATGTTATTGTCTTTTTTGTTCTCTTTCTAGTATTGTTCTTTAAGTAATTATTCTCATATTTACCTTTGTTTATGCAGATGGCAATTGTATATTCATCTGGTAGTTCATTTTCCTTGTCCATGTTGAAAGTTGGTAGATGTGTAGTGTTGTAATCGGTTCCACGGTTTCTCAGGGGTGTACGAAGGGGCGTACAAAGGGGGGCAAGCCCCTTTGGTGCGCTCCTTCGGTGCGCGGCGCCTCCGCTTCCCTCCTCGATTTTAAATCCCCCCTCCTGGCGTTCAGTGACGTCAGCCAAGGGGGAGGAGCGAGGCAACACTTCCGGGGACCTGGGGCAGCGTCTGTGTGGCAGAAAAACAGCAGGAGAAAGAGAGACAGAGCAGCAGGAAACAAGAAAGCAGCAGAGAGAGAGAGGACAGGTTAGACAAGCAGGGAAACAGGGAGAGGGGGGTAGAAAATACTCAGGAGCCTTTGGTGGGTTTCAGGCAGGTCGGCAGCTGGTCAGAGCACCGATCACACGATCGCCTCCGCTTCCCTCCTCGATTTTAAATCCCCCCTCCTGGCGTTCAGTGACGTCAGCCAAGGGGGAGGAGTGAGGCAGCACTTCCGGGGACCTGGGGCAGCGTCTGTGTGGCAGAAAAACAGCAGGAGAAAGAGAGACAGCAGCAGGAAACAAGAAAGCAGCAGAGAGAGAGAGGACAGGTTAAACAGGTTAAACAAGCAGGGAAACAGGGAGAGGGGGGTAGAAAATACTCAGGAGCCTTTGGTGGGTTTCAGGCAGATCGGCAGCTGGTCAGAGCACCGATGTTATAAAATCATTGGGCTGTGCGCACATGCATGCCGGATTTTGTAATCCGCGCGCATATGTGCAGGCGGCGCACGCAAGAGAGGGTAGACATATGCAAATTTTCTGCGGCAATACATCCCGGCCTTATCCAGTTCCCTACTCTGTACCCTAACCTTCCTTCCCTTCTCGTCCCCAACCCCTAAATCCTACCTTTCTTTCCCTTGTTTTCCAGCTTACTTCAGGGCCTGACCTGAAGTAAGTTTGCACGCACCATCCTGTACTTGAGAGCCCACCCCCCTGACCTGTCCAGAAACTCACCCCCAGGCCCGCCCCCATCAAAAAGGCCCAGCAGTTCTTCACATAACGTGGGTTATGCACATGGCCAAGCCCCTCTGAAAATGCACGCAGCGTGCACAAGGCCCAGCCACGTGCGTAACCCCCGTTTTTTACGCGTGCAGCTTTTTGAAAATCTACTCTTATAAGTTTTACCAGTTTTTCTTCAAAAGGAATGTAAAATGAAGGTTAAAGATCTTACTTCTAAAATATGTTCCCTGGAAGCCTTGCATAAACAGAATTGCTTTTCTTGCACTTTGAAATTGCTAGAGGTGACCAGGCATGGGCTTCAAACATTAGAAATTGGTAAGATAGGATGGGCTCTCAAGTACACAAGGTTATAGTATTATGACCCTGGGGATAACTGGGGCACTTTTGGCCAGAGCTGTCAAGATGAGGTCTGGCAAATCTTACATTTTTAAAATTAAATAAACTCCTGTGGGAGGGTTACTTCCGACCCAAAAGAGATTGAAAAATCCTTTGTTAAGTTTTTCACCAACTGATATGAAGACACTACCATAGCCTCTAGAAATGATATACGCATCTTTGTGGCTGGACTAGTTATGTCTAAAGTAAATACTAGTCAATTGGAGCAGTTATAAGTGCCTATATCTCTACTACATATTCAGGCCACTGTGACTGCTCTGCCGGGAGGAAAATGCCCGGGACCAGATGGGTACCCCATTGATTTTTTCAACATTTTTTTCTTATGTAGGGCACTTCCTACTTCCAATCTATAATCAGGTGGGGGTGCCAGAATTTTCCCTTAGAGAGATGGCTGATGAGAACATTTCTTTCCTCCACAATCCCAGGAAAGACACCCTAGATTGTGGGTCCTATTGGCCCATCTCTCTGTTTAATTCTGACATAAAATCTTAGCTAAAGTTCTTCAACTTAGATTGGAACAAGTGTTTCCCGGTTTAATGACCAAATGGGTTTTGTTAAGGGAGAACATCTATCTCTAATACAAGATGGCTGTTTAACAAAGGGATGTGCATTGATTATTTTTTCGAGTTATTTTTGTTTGGGGTTTTTATGTGCTTAATTTAATTTTTTAAATAGTTTGGGGGTGTTTTTTTCATGTTTCCCTAATTTTGGATTTAGTGCACACTAAGTTCCGTTAGTGTGCGCTAACATGAAATATGAATTTTTCCAAAATTTCAGCATTTTTTTTTTCATTTAGGGCACTCCCGAAACAAGACAAAATAGTCAATTTCATTGCCATTTTCTATTTCGTCTAAAATGAATGCACATCCCTACAACATACTACCCTTGGCTAAATAGAAGAGTATTTCTGGTCTTATACTGTCATTGGATGCTGAAAAGGTCTTTCACAGGATTTCCTGGCCCTATTTGTTTGAAGTGTCAGCCTTTGCTGGATTTCCAGATAGATTTACAGCTTGGATAGCAGCTATGTATGAAAGCCACAGGTGAGGCTGTTTGATCAATGGCAACTCTGTCCCCTTTTGTTATTTAATTTGGCCATAGAACTCCTGGTGAGAGTGGTTCAAAAGTGTCCTAATATAGAAGGTGTTCAATTGGGCGGGCGTGTACATAAAATATCCCTGTATGCCAATATTTTAATTTACCTAACTGCTTCACGCATATCAGGTCCTGGGCTACTGGACCTTTTTCAAACTTTTGGAGGGCTTTCAGGGTATAAAATAAAAATCTGAGATGTATTACCTTTGTGATAAAGTGCCTTTGTTGGAATGTTTATCCATTTTTCACAAAGTGGACGATGGATTTATTTGGCTTTAAGGATTACCAGGAGCTTTAAGGAATTATATTCCAAAAATTATAGGCCAATATTCGGTAAAATAAAGCAGGACTTACTTACCTGTAAAAATTTACCAGTTTCATGGGTGAGTAGGATTAATTTGCTTAAAAAGAATATCTTGCTTAAACTGCTGTATTTATTTCAGCATCTTCCATGCTCTGGCCCTGAACACGTTTCTTGATCTTTCATTAATTGATGGTGCAATTTATTTGGAAACAGCGGAAGGCAAGGATAAGACTTGGACAACTTTGGTTACTTAAAATGCAAGGAGGAATGGCACTTCCTAATTTATAGATCTATTATTGGGCGGCCAGATTATTTGGCTTACATGAATGGCTCAATGGTGGGGAGGTGGCATGGTTAGTGTTAGAAAAAGAACAGGCAGAAATGGTTAATATAGCTATGCTTCCTTTTCTACCATCTGAATCCCCTCTGATTCATAGAATACTTAGATCTAGTCCCATATTCACACATACCCTTCAAATTTGGCAATATATCCAAAAGTTTTTGGGGACAGAACATAAGAACATAAGAAAATGCCATACTGGGTCAGACCAAGGGTCCATCAAGCCCAGCATCCTGTTTCCAACAGTGGCCAATCCAGGCTATAAGAACCTGGCAAGTACCCAAAAACTAAGTCTATTCCATGCTACCATTGCTAATGGCAGTGGCTATTTTCTAAGTGAACTTAATAGCAGGTAATGGATTTCTCCTCCAAGAACTTATCCAATCCTTTTTTAAACACAGCTATACTAACTGCACTAACCACATCCTCTGGCAACAAATTCCAGAGTTTAATTGTGTGTTGAGTAAAAAAGAACTTTCTCCGATTAGTTTTAAATGTGCCCCATGCTAACTTCATGGAGTGCCCCCTAGTCTTTCTACTATCCGAAAGAGTAAATAACCGATTCACATCTACTCGTTCTAGACCTCTCATGATTTTAAACATCTCTATCATATCCCCCTCAGTCATCTCTTCTCCAAGCTGAAAAGTCCTAACCTCTTTAGTCAGAGACTCTTTAGACAGAAACTCCTTATCTCCTATTGCACCACTATAAGAACATCCAATGTTGTCAAGTTACAATTTTATAAACAACTTTAAGGAGTGGAGAGATAAGGGCTTAGTTTTTGTCTCTCAGCTCTGAGAAAATGATATCTTTCTGGACTTTCCTGGGCTAGTGAACTCATGGACCAACTATTTCAAGCTGCGGAAGTCCCTGGAGCAACATTTTAATTTGGCAGGACTGCTGAGACCATTAAATGGTTTAGAATGGTACTTAAATGACCCTGATGCAAAAAGAAAAGGGATAGCCATGGTGTACCGGGGTTTTTTAACTGGGAGGTATGGTACTAGTACCTCATCTGCATTAATTGCAGCTTGGAACGAGGACCTATGGGTTGCCTTGAATGCGGGAACATGGGAATATATTTGGAGATCGGCTCATCATATTACTATATGTTCTAAGAAACTGAACTCATGATCAAATCGCTTCAAAAACATATCATACTCCCATGTATTGCTCCAGGCTTCATCTGGTGCAAGCTCTTTATGCTGGAGAGCATTTGGGAGTGGGAAACCTATAAACATATGTGGTGGGGACTGTCTGAGTATAAATCAGTTTGGGTTCAGGTTGTGCAGGAAAATTTCTGATATTTGAGTTTCCATGTGCATGCGATATCACTATTGGAATGTGGACTGACTCGCTTATACCTGTTAAGTTCCGTAAACTCATGGATCAGTTACTTCTTGCTGCCAGGTACACAATTACAACTTTTTGGAAATTTACTCCACATATTGGAGAACACAGGCACAAGATGCGGCTGATCTTGAGAAACTTAGATATGATTTGAAGGGAGAATCCTTTAAATATGAAATATTTGGGGGTATTGCCTTAAATATATGGTATCACGCAGCCTACTTCCGTGTGATAGAAGATTAAGAGTCTTGTTACTATGGATATCTTTCTCTCCCTTCCCCTATCTCACTGTTTTAGTGAAAACTGTTTATTAAAGAGAAACAAGTTGACAGACAACACGGAACCTGAGGTGTGTGTTTTATACAATCCCCGATTCGCAGTTACAACAAGGCATTCAGCATGACTTCCCAACCCTCTCTACTTATGCCACCCCAACTTCCTCATCCCACCCCACCCCCTTCCCCTGTCAGCAGCCAACCTCCCCTCCCTCAACCCACCCCCACTTGATCCAGTAGTAACAATTCCCGCTGTTGTCAGGTCCACCAGATACAGAGCCCACAAGCGATGTTCAGTCATTAAGTATCAAGCTTCAGGAGCGATGTGGTATCACCAGCAAATAGTCCTCCCAAGTTTGTAAGAAGGTACGGCGATGTTGCGGCGAGGATCTCGAGGCCAAATTGTCCATCTGCATCATCCGGTGAAGATGGGTTCTCCAAGTCCAGAAAGAGGGCGCATCCTTCTCCCTCCAATATAATAAAATAACCTTTTTCCCCACCGCACAGGCTTTCCTAAGAAACAGACAACGGCCCACCCCCTGAAGAAGTAGCCGGGGAATACAATCAAATAAAAGCATGTAAGGAGAGATGGGGAGGCGGATATTTAATAAGTCCCGCAAGTAATCCACAATCTTCCCCCAATATTTTTGAAGGAGAGGGCAGGACCAAAAAAACATGAGACAGAGTCACTGCCAATAAGTGACAGCGCGGGCACAGCGCAGTGGAAGCCAGCCGGGCATGATTGGCAATTTTTGCAAGAATTTGAATTGCATTTCCCTAAAGTACATATTACCAGTGACCTTGGTCATGTTCCGCATACAGGCTGAAAAAACCGCTAGAGGCACAGAAAAGTCTCTATCGGACCCCCAACGCTCCACGGATGTTATATACGTGGCCATATAATTACCCGGTAGTAACCCTTTGTAATACTCCGATAAGGAGGAGGGTCGCCGACCTTCAAGTTGAAAGAAAGCATCCAGGGCTAGAAAATGAGAAGGTTGCTTAGTAGTGGGTGCCAGGGAATGAATATAGTGCCAAATTTGCAAATAGCCAAATAAGTGTACACCGGTCAGCCCATATATTTCTTTCAACGTGTCGAAGGATAAGATGTTGCCCGCAGCATCCAGCAGATGACCCAAATGCGTAATGCCCTTCTGCCCCCATCCTCGCAGGCCAGTGTAATGAGAGCCAGGCGAAAACTCTAGATTCCCCCTTATAGGCAAAAGTTACGAGCAGACTCTGGGTAGTCCCAGATGGTGAGTGAGAAAATTCCAAGCTTTCTGGAGGGGCATAATTAAGGGGTCCTGCGCCAATACCGAGGGCAGAGCCGCCCGTGAGCCCATGAGAACAAATTTAAGTTCTAGAGGGGCCACCAGAGTGTGCTCTGCCATGATATTGACAAATACTGATTCCCCTAGAAGCCAATCACGGACCAACCGTAAATTAGCCGCTACATTATATCTGAAGAGGTCCGGGGCTCCCATACCCCTGAACCCCCACTTCAATTTTAACCAGGCAAGCGGGACATGATCCTTTTTCCCCCACCAGAAGAAGACTCGCATCATCCTATCAACCTTCCCCAAATCCCGGCTCTTGAGTGAAAGGGGGAGATTCTGCAGCACATCAGCCATTTAGGCAAGAGAACCAGTTTGAACATGTTAATAAGGGCCCCCCAAAGATACCGGTAGATCCCGCCAAGTGCACAGTTTAGTCTGAGTGACGTTCAGCAACCCTGAAATGTTAAGAGCATACATGGCGGACAAATCAGTAGACACGAAGATCCCAAGGTATTTGAGTTCCCCGCCCAATGCAGGGGGAAAGGACCCTGCCAGCGTTCTTTGAAAGTATTTGGAAAGACCAAGCCTCCGACTTACCCCAGTTGATATGCAAACCGGAGATGGAACCAAAAACAGAAAACAGCTCCAACAGAGCTGGCAGAGATTTCTGGGGATTTGTCAGAAATACTAATACATCAGCAAAGGCAGCGTACTTAAAGATCTCCTTCCGCCCCCCCTTATGGAACTGTAGACCTCGTATGGTAGGGGATTCCTTAATAGCTAGTAGCATAGGCTCTAAAGTGAGAAGAAACAACAAAGGGGACAATGGGCAACCCTGGCGCGTACCTCGTAACACCTGAAATGGTGGGGAACGCATCCCATTGACCAATATAGAGGCCGCCGGACAATGATAAAGAAACTGAATGGCCTGATAGAAAAAAACCCCAACCCCCATCAAGTGAAACAGAAAACCCCATTCCACCCGGTCAAAGGCCTTTTCGGCATCTAGACTAGCGATGAGGTATGAAATATCAGTTCTATGACATAGCGCCATGGCCGCTGTCACTTGCCGGATGTTCGTGAGGGCATACCGCATCTTAACAAAGCCCACTTGGCCTGGTTTAATCAAATGTGGCAGTGTCTCCCCCAGCCTATTCGCTAAAATTTTTGCCATAAGTTTATGGTCCACATTTAACAAAGAAATCGGACGATACGAAGCAGGCTGTAAAGTATCTTTCCCCGGCTTGGGGATCAGAGTCACATATGCTAGATTGCCATGAGACAGGAATGTCCCCACAGTGACCAGAGAGTTAAACACTAAAGGGAGAAGTTTGGCAAGGGGATCAACCAGACACTTATAAAACTCCAAACTGTAGCCATCTGGGCCCAGGGCTTTAAATTTCTGAGTTTTCTGAGGAGGGCATACCTCCTCTTCCGTTATGGGGTAGTTCAAACTCCTGCGTTGGGCAACAATGATGGAGGGGAGATTGAAGCGTGCACAAAAATCATCCCAGTTAACCGAACTCCACTCTCAGATGCATAAAGAGCGGAATAATATTCCTGAAAAACAGCCAAAATGGCCGGAGTTTCATTTACCACCCGACCCCCAGGCGTCTGAATGGCCGGAATATGGCGAGACCCCCTGGCCGACTTAAGCAAGGTGGCCAGCATGTTCCCTGACTTATTCCCATACCATTATAATTGGAATTGATAATATAAATGACTCTTCTTTGCCCTCTGGTGAAGGAGGGAATTAATCGCAGTTTGGAGAGACAGATAGGATTCCCTATGAAGCTGGGAGTGCGAAGCAATCAGGTCTCGTTTAGCTTTTTGGAGCTGCGCGCTCAGTTGCAACAGCCTTTTATCAAAGGTTTTTTTCCGGTGGGCCAAGTAGGATATAATGTCCCCCCTCAAAACCACCTTAGCCGTATTTCAGAATAGCACTGGGTCATCACTGTGTTGGGCATTTAATGCTGCAAAATCTGCCCACCTCTCCCTCAGATATTCCTGGAAGTCAATGTCAGCCGCAATAAAATAAGGATATCTCCAGTGGCCAACAGACATCCCGGCAGGAACCAACTGCAACCCCAGCCAAATCGGAGCATGATCGGAAATGAGCACATCTCCAATCCCGGCTGTAGAGACTTTAGAAAAATGATGGGAGCTGATCAGAAAATAATCCAATCTAGAGTGAGTCGCATGTGCTCTGGAAATGTGGGTAAAGTCTCTCTCAAATGGATGGAGCATGCGCCAGGAGTCTACTAAATGCAAGGTGGATTCCAATATTCGGATGCCCTTACTGGGAACACTAGCGCTCTGAGCAGATGTAGATCTATCCCACCCTGGGTCGTGCAGCGCGTTGAAATCCCCACCACCACCACCACCACTTGGTCAGTGTAAGGGAGAAGCAGTCTGTGCAGAGTCTGAAAAAAAGAAGCCTGGTAAATATTTGGGGCATAGACATTCCACAGCACCAGGGGGACATGATAAAATTCTGTGACTAGAATTAAATAGCGCCCCTGAGGGTCTTTATCTTCTTTTAGAACTGTAAGTAGGAGAGACTTCCGGACCAAAATAGCCACCCCTGCCGATCTCGAATTGGAGGACGCGTAATGCACCGATCCAACCCAACCCTGAAGTAACTTTGTAAGTTCCAAATCAGTCAGGTGGGTCTCCTGAAGGAACGCCATATCAGCGGATTTCCTTTTCAGAGCCTGCAGAAACTTTGACCTTTTAATAGGGGAAGTAATACAAACATTCCACGAAAGGATACAAGTTTCTCGACTAGCCATCATCTGAAAAAATCTGATACCATGTATGTGACATCAGACATAACTTAGAGAGGAGCAGCCGTCCCAGCATGGACCACCCCTCTGAGCCTTGATCTCTCTCAGCTCGCAAGCGTGAAGAAAGCAAAAAATTGAGACAGCACCTGGACCAAAACCTCCCTCCCCCACTGCCCCCCTTCCCCAACCCTGTGAGCGGCCCCCACCCTTCCCCCCTTGATGTCCCCCTGCCCAAACCCTCCCATCCCCCCTTCCTCCCCAACCTTTCACATCTAATCCCCTCCAGTGAGAGCACTTTAGACGCTAATGGCATCCCTGCCTCCCACCCAGCCCCATCCCCCCTTCAAAGTAGGACAGAAACAGCTTTCAAACAGAGAATGAGATGCAGGGATTAGAAATCAGGAAACAGCACTTTAACATAATGCTCAATTAACATTAAGACCCCATTACAACCGAAGTAAACAATACTGAAAAGAAGCATACTGATCAGCAGTACCAGGAAGGACACTTGGTGAAAGTCCAGCAGGCATAAGCAATCAAATGTGGAGAGAATGATCAGGAGCAACAAGAAAGAAGGAGAATAGAAAAAAAAAATCAGAATAAGTGAGCCACACAGATGAAGGTTCAAAGAAATAAACCATCAGGCCACACAGACGAAGATTCAAAGAAATAAAAAGTCACTTCCCCGCACAGTAGCTGCCTGCAACAAGCAGGAGTGAAAACAAAACTCAGCACGAGCCACAGTGAGTAAGATCAAGGCGCTGCCGCGACGTTCCCCGACGGTTTATCCAGCTGGGCAATGTAAACACAAAGCTCCTCAGCCTCCGAAAACCAGCAAGGTCCACCGGGGGTAGTAACTCGCACTTTGGCCGGGTAGATAATAACTGCTAGTTGACCCAGGTTGTGTAGTTGAGCGCAGAGGGGAGAGAGCACCTGACGCTGGGCGGAGAGCGCCGCCGAGAAATCTTGAAAAATTAAAATCCTCTGATCTTCAAACATATTAAGGCTTTCCCTCCCCTCACTGCCTGTAAAATTTCCGCTTTGTGCGCATAATTTAGCAGTTTCGCAATGATTACCCGGGGCCGATCTTGCTGCGCACACTTTGGACCCTAACCTGTGAGCTCTCTCGATCTGTAGCAGGGCCCCGCGCCATGGAGATATTCAGCTCCCGAGTCAGCCACGCTTCCAGGATTTTGGGGAGATCTCGTTCCTCCAGTGACTTGGGGAGCCCGACAAACCTGAGGTTTGAGAGGCGGGACCTATTTTCCAGGTCCTCAAGCCGCTCAGCGTGTTGCGCTAATGCCTTCTTCATAGTTATCAGCTCAGACCGCGTGGACTGAAGGCCATCTTCTGCCTCCGAAACCCGCTGTTCCAGGTCAGTAAAGCGCGTCTCATAGCCAGCAATTGAGGTAGTGAGGTCCACAATTTGATTAGAGATTTTCTGAAACTCTGGCCCCAGGGCTTCAACTACTGCCACCTTAATATCTGCCCAATTCGCAGTATTGGGGACTCTACAGCTCCCAGGTCATCATCAGACATCACATCAGTAAGCCGTATTCGCTCCCGATCGTTCTCCCTCTCCTTCTTAGCGGTCCGCGTGGACATTTTTCTGTATGGACGATACCCTGAGGATTTATGAGCCAAATGCTGTCCTCCAAATGCTGTAAAATAGCGAAAGCTGTCAAAGATGGGGCTGGATGTTTATGCAAGGAACCAGCAAGGGAAAGCTACATCCGCACCCCTGTACAGCGTCACGTGATCTCCTCACTGTTTTATAACAGTACATGTTGGACTTCTCGAGATGTCTATGTATTCCTTCTATATGCCTGTGACTGTATAAAGAGTTATAAACAAAATGAAGGAACCAACATAAACTGTCTGCATGGTGGGCAGAGCTCCCAGGCTCATTGCTGAAGGTGGCAGTTGATTCTCCCAGCCAAATTGATAAGACCGTGTAAGGATTCAGGAAGCTCATGAGCGCCTAGCTTGTCCTTCACACAGGACGATAGCCCCTCAATAAAAATGCCATGGAGGCTGCCTCTCCCCAATACGGCTCTGGGGCCATTGTCTGGAACTCAATTGTATAGTCCTTTAAGGGACGATTGCACCTCCAAAGCTGAAGGAAGTCCAAACCCACTGTGGCCAGCCTGCCAAATTTGTCAAAGAAGAGCTTGAAGGCCTTATTAAATTGTTGCAGATCTTGAAGAAGGGGATCCCCTCACTCCTACAAAGGAAACGCCCAGGCTAAGGCCTTTATATCCAAGAGAGAGAGCATGAAGGTAGGATTGACAGAATAGTTGGGAAACAGTGATGACTGGAAGGAGAAGTGCATGAAGCATTGGTTCAAAAACCCTCTGCACTGATTCAGATCTCTAGCATACAGGGGGAACTGGTAGGTTAATCATGGGTAGAGCCAGTATGGCTGGAGGTGCTGCAGTGGCTGCAGCAGGCAGAGAGGCAGCTGAGGCTGCTGTCGCATCCAGGCGGGCACTGAGTCACTCCATGGAGCCCGTCAGGAGCTCAAGAAACTGCTGCTGCTGCTGCTGGATTTTCTGTGCCAGGCCAAGAATGGCTTGGAGACCCAAGATGTCCATTGGGTCCATAGCCTCAGTAATCTGTTGTGGATGTGGACCCTTAGACTGAGGGGGAGTAGGCACATCCCACAGCGAGGAGCCCTGCGGGTCCCCACTGTTAGCAGGTAGAGCTGGCAGTAGCAAAGACCAAACTGGAGCTTTGTCAATACCAGCCCACCTTCCCCTTAGGTTGAGCCCTCAGGTTTTGGAGCCAACTGGTCTTAGGTGTAGGCCTCTGTGGAGGTGAAATTCCATCACGATGAAGTCATTGCAGGCCAGCACGGAGCAGGAAGTGATGTCAGACAAGCAGCGATTAGGACAAGCAGCAGCCGACAGGGTCAGGTTCAGGCCATGGTCAGAGGCAGGCAGCATACTTGCAGTGTCATGGTTCAGGCAGAGATCTGGGCAGGTGGAGTTCAGTCAGGAGCGGAAGCAGGCAGTGGTCAGGGGCAGGCAGAGGTCAAGCAGCATTGAGCTCCAAGCCGAGGTGAAGCCAGAAGTCCAACTCAAGTTGATGCCAGAAGTCTGATCTTAAGTCAAAGCCAGGAATCCAATCCAATGAGACGAGGAATGAAGAAGAGGGAAGTGGATGAGGGACCACAGGAGCAAGACAAGATACTGAAGACAGATGAAGGAAAGACTGACCATGAAGACAGGAACTCCGGAGACAACCAGACTGCCAAGGAACTAGGAACAATCTCGATCGCAGGGCCAAAATTGTGGAATAGTTTGCCAGTTCATCTTAGAATGCAGGACAATTTGAAAAAAAATTTAAGAAAGATCTAAAAACATGGTGTTTCCAGCAGGCTTTTGGAATTGAACCTAAAGAGTGTTAGCTAACATAGAAGTTATTTGAGGAGTCTTTTATTTTCTTGACTTTGCTTCTTTTTAATGAATAGATTTTAACGATCTTAGTATTTTATTTTATTGAAATTTTTTAATGTATTTATATCTTTTCTAACTGCTTTTTGTATACTATCATGTAAACTGTACAAATACAATTTTGTATTCTGTGACACGGTATATAAAAGTTGCATAAATAAATAAAAAATAGGAACAGGACTCAGGAGCACAGGAATGACACACAACGGAAAGCAGGAACCAGGAACTTGGAGGCAAAGCACTACTCCAGGAGAAGTTAATCTATTGCCGAGGCATAGGCTTCAGGGAGAAATTGCCTTACATACTGATGGAGTCTCATGTCATCAAAGTGTGCTGCGGGGATTTTCCCACCCCAGGCCCTTTAAATGTCAGAAAGTTAGGCACATGCATGCCTAGGGAATCCCTCCAGCGTATTACAGTTGTGGTGGTGTTGGCCTAGCCACACTGAGTTGGATGGCTCGTCCTCATCGGGGAGGCCAGCTACAGCATTGGGAAGTGTTGTGATGGGAGACACACGGAAGAAGACACGTCAGGCAGAGATCTTGGGAAGGTACCCTGCACTAAAAACGGGCGCACTTCTTTTATTGTCCTGGGTTACATCTCATCAGAGTAAACATCATACCATTGGTTACAACACTGCAGGATATACAGCTGCAAGGCTTATTATGCTATGCACGTGATTAACTCATGTTATTATCTTTGTCAAAGCAAGCAAGCATTCTGTGTTTAGGGCAAAGGTTGTTTGTGAAGCTGAGATAAGAAAGTACAGAGAGCTGAGGAATGCTAACGTAGCTAAACTCAGTGTGGTATGCCAGCTACTGAGCAAAAGCCTTTATTCCCTACATCAAAGCTGTGCATCTGGGTCTGGGCAAGATGTAAGAGTGATGGTCCACTGGCCAGGCCCGTGGTCAACCGATTCAACAGTACTTTGATTTCAGCAAGGCCTTTGACACGATTCTGCATAGAGGACTTATAAATAAATTATCTGTCCTTGGTATGGATCCTAGAGTGACTGACTGGGTTAGAAACTGGCTGATTGGGAGGCAACAAAGGGTAGTGATAAATGGAGTTTTCTCTGATGAAGGGATTGTTACTAGTGGTGTGCCTCAGGGATCGGTCCTTGGACTGGTTCTTTTCAACATTTTTGTGAGCAACAGAATGGAAGGGTTGTTGGGAAAGGTTTGTCTTTTTGCTGATGATACCAAAATCTGTAATAGAGTGGATAGCAAGGAAGAAGTAGAAAACATGAGGAGGGATCTAGAAAAGCTTAGATCTAGTGCTTAAAATTGCAGAGTAATGTATTTAAGATACAAAAACTCAAGGTACAGTATTGAAGGTGAATTTCTTCTGAACACAAAAGTGGTGCAGGATCTATGGGTAATTGTATCTGATGATCTTAAGCTAGCCAAACAGGTGGCTAAAGCAATGGTCAAAGCCAGAAAGATGTTTTGCTACATAGGGAGCTGAAAAAGGGAGGTGATATTGCCCCTGTATAGGTCCCTGGTGAGACCTCACATGGAATATTATGTGCAATTCTGGAGACCGCACTTTCAAAAGCATATAAACTGGATGCAATCAGTTCAGAGAATGGCTACTAAAATATGCGGATACTTAAAGATCTAAACATGTATACCCTAGAAAAAAGGTGAGAAAGGGGAGATATGATAGAGACATTCAAGTATCTCAAAGGTTTCCATGCACAGGAAGTGAGCCTTTTTCAGTGGAAAGGAGGCTCTAGAATGAGGGGTCATGAGATGAGGTTGAAAAGAGGTAGTAGACTCAGGAGTAATCTTATGGAATATTTATTTCCAGAGAGGGTGGTGGATATGTGTGGAAGAGCCTCCCAGTGGAGGTGGTGGAGACAAAAACAGTATCTGAATTCAGGAAAGCATGGGATAAATACAGGGGATCTCTAACGAAATGATGAGAATTATACTGCTACATTAATTGGAAGTATGGGCAGATTGGATGGGCCATATGGTCTTTTTCTACCATCATGTTACTTATGTTACATGCACATATGTGTGCATATTATAAAATAACTGGGCCCCATGCACATGTGCACCAATTTTTAAGGAGTGTACACCTAAGCGCGCGAATCTCAATTACTATGTAAGTCAGGGTATTTTATAATGGGTGCACTCCAACACCATTGCCAGTTTCACCAGTTTTTCCACCAGTTTGCCCAGTTAAGAGCTAGGTGCTCCAAATCCTCCTGGTTTGATAGCCTGCACTATCTCCAGTTACCCCAGACTCTGTAAAACTGGCAAAAATGGTTAATTTATTTTATTTTTTAAATTAATACCTCCTCCATGGCAGAAGTAAAGTTAAGCAGCAGTGGACTTTGCATATGTATTTACATGTACAGCTCTTGGCCACACCCCAAATTCCCACACCTTGCCCAGACCATGCTCCTTTTTGAATCAAAGTGAGATGTGCGCTGTAGGAGGTACCTGTGCATCTGGATGACTTTAAAAATTCAGTGGGTGCACATATCCTGATTTTGGTGGGTGCCAGGCTTTTAAAATTCACCTTTAAGCGAACTTTAATAAAATGACTGCGTCAGAGCACTGCAGTCATGGCACAAGTGCTGAATTTCTAAATGTACAAGATGGGTGAGAGGGCTAGGGTTGGGGGGAAGGGAGGGAAGGAGAAGGGGGCACTTAGGGACATTATCTCTTGGAAAAGGGGAGGGGGGATGCTGACCTGCAGATTCCACCACATTTTTTATGTGTTTTTGGTGGAATTTGGGAGGGGAGGAGTATGGGAATCAGACTGCAAACCTACATGGTACTTTTTTTTTTTTTTAACAACACTCCACCACTTAACCCTCTATGTTCCTTTGAATATAGGTCTTTTGAACATAGATGGTTAAATTGTAAATTATCTGGCCATATTCATCCAGATAACTTTAAGAATGCTATGAGGCAGACATAAATTTATCTGGTTAACTTACCTGGAGATAGCTCAAAATCAGCTGAGCTAGCCAGAAAACATAGTTATGCTATAGAATGCCCCCAAAACTTTCCTACATTATGGGGTAGATTTTAAGAGGCGCGCGAACAGCCTACTTTTGCTTGCGCATCAGACTCAAGCAAAAGTACGCTGGATTTTAGTAGATACGCGCGGAGCCGCGCGTATCTACTAAAATCCTGGATCGGCGCGCGCAAGGCTATCGATTTTGTATAGCCTGCGCGCGCCGAGCCGCGCTGCCTCCCCCCGTTCCCTCCAAGGCCGCTCCGAAATCGGAGCGGCCTTGGAGGGAACTTTCCTTTGCCCTCCCCTCACCTTCCCCTCCCTTCCCCTACCTAACCCACCCGCCCGGCCCTGTCTACACCCCCCCCTTACCTTTGTCGGGGGATTTACGCCTCCCGGAGGGAGACGTAAATCCCCGCGCGCCAGCGGGCCTGCTGCGCGCCGGGCCGCGACCTGGGGCGGGTACGGAGGGCGCGGCCACGCCCCCGGGCCGTAGCCACGCCCCATACCCGCCCCCAAAACGCTGCCGACACGCCCCCGGAACGCCGCAACGACCGGGCCCGCCTCCCGACACGCCCCCGACACGCCCCCCTCCGAGAACCCCGGGACTTACGCGAGTCCCGGGGCTCTGCGCGCGCCGGGAGGCCTATGTAAAATAGGCTTCCCGGCGCGCAGGGCCCTGCTCGCCTAAATCCGCCCGGTTTTGGGCGGATTTAGGCGAGCAGGGCTCTGAAAATCTACCCCTATCTGGCTAAAATGTAGCTGCATAAGTGTCCAAAGTATTCAAAAGTCAGCATTTAGCTATATAACTCACAAGTTATTCAGCTAAATGCCTTTAAATTTTGATCCTTAAGTGTTTCTATTTTGTGCTGAGACAAATTATTATTGAAAGGGTGTGTTTATTTTCCAGTTATCCCAGGACAAGCAGGATGCTAGTCCTCACATATGGGTGACATCATTGATGGAGCCCTATTGCGGGAAAACTTTCTGTCAAAGTTTCTAGAAACTTTTTACTGGCCCTGTGAGGCCACTGAGCATGCCCAGCATGCCATGATATTCTCTGCCATAGGGGTCTCTCTTCAGTCTTCGTTTTTCCACGCTGCTGTAGGCATCGTGGAGCAGGAGCCTTGTGAGATTTTTCTCAGTGTTTTGCTGACTAAAGTCACTTTTTCTAATATATATATTCTCCCACACAGGATCTCTCGGGTTTCCACCGGCTGGTGAGTAATCGTTCTCTCGTTTTACTCTCTGAGTAAAAATTTTTTCTCTCATACTTTCTCCTCATTTCATCGACAGCTGTCGACATTAAAATGGCTCCCCCCTCATGGTGTCCAGCAGCATGTCTCCTCCGCAGGGAAAAATCCAAGATGGCTGCCGCCATCTTTAGGCACGAGGCCGCGCCTCCTCATTACCTTTAAAGGGACATGATACCTTTAACCAGGCTCAGCTGTTCCCTATGAGCTAGAACAGAGGAAGTATAAAAGGAGACTTCCTCTGCTCATTCCTCGACTTGGCAACGTCCTTCCTGGGTTAGTCAGGTCTGCTTGCTTCAGTGAGTTCTTGAGCCTTGGATCTTGTTCCTGTTTTGTCTTGGTGTTCCTGGTTCCTGACTTCGGATTGGTTTACGGTGATTCTCTGGTTCCTGACTTCGGATTGGCAAGTGGTGATTCTCTGGTGTACGACTTCGGATTGGCAAGCGTTGATTCTCTGGTGCACGACTTCAGAATGGTGAGCGACAACCCTCTGGCACTCGACCTAGGACTCCTTCAAGACTACCGTCTCCAAGGGCCCACCTAAGTCCCAGCGGCCCGGGTCCCTATGGCTCCTCCCGGGGGGACCGCGGGCTTCCAGGGCGAAGCTCCAGTCAGCCCTTGCACTGTCACCTGACCTCTCAAAGGTCCAGCCTGCAGGCTGCTCTCTTTCCAGATGACGCCACCAAGACCACCTTTATCCTGGCTGTTCTTGAAGGGAAGGCCCTAGAATGGGCTTCTCCCCTATGGGAGCGGAACAATCCCGTTCTAAGGAACCTCAGGGAGTTTTGGGAGTTGTTCCGAATAAACTTCGGGGATCCGGCTCAAGAAGTTTCGGCAGGTCCGAGACTACTGCAGTTACGTCAAGGCTCGAGGACATTGGCGGAATACGCCATCAACTTTCAGGCCCTCTCCTCTGAGCTCGGCTGGGGCTCCGACTGCCTCCACACCATTTTCTATCAGGGGCTGAGCCCCCGAATTAAGGACGAGCTCGCGGGGCGAGAGATACCGAGGTCCTTAAACGCCTTGATCGACTTGGCAGGCCGCATAGATCGGTGCCACCAGGAGCGCCGCCCATAGACCCAGACGACATCTCAGGTCGCAACTCCGTCCAGACGCCCTCAACATTCGCCCTCACCGAAGGGTAGGTCGGGAACTCCCCGGTCGCTACCCGATGAACCAATGGATGTGGGACGTGGGAAGTTGTCCTCCCGCGAATGCCATCGGCGAATAAAGAAGGACCTCTGTTTTTATTGCAGCGCAGCGGGTCACCGGATAGCCGCATGCCCTGCACAATCGGAAAACTCCCATGCCTAGGACCACTGGGAGGTCTCTTCCTAGGCTCAACTTCATCTGCACCTCCACTAATTGTTCCAGTGGCGCTAACATCACCCGTTGGTGAGTTCCATATGTTAGCCCTGGTCGACTCAGGCGCCGGCGGCAATTTCATAATGCAGAAATTGGTGGAGCACCTGGAGATTCTGCTGGTCTGCATCCCTGCTCCACTGGTCATTTCTTCCATCCAAGGGAAACCCCTCCCAGGTCGCGTGACCCATATGACAGAACCTACCCCGCTAAGGGTCGGGCTCCTTCATCGTGAAGAAATGTCATTCCACGTCCTGAAGCACTCGATGCACCCGGTAGTCTTGGGCCTCCCGTGGCTCCAAGAACACGTTCTCCAGTTCGAATGGAAGACTTTACAGCTGACCCGTTGGGGCCCGAGCTGTCATGGTAAATGGCTTCAATCTGTAATCCCAGTCTCCTACTCTCTGGCCTCCACCGGTCTTCCAGGCTTGCCAGCGTCCTATGCTTCATACGCGGATGTGTTCTCGAAGCAAAAGGCCGAGATTCTTCCTTCTCATCGATCCTTCGATTGCGCTATCAATCTACTTTCTGGCACTGAGCCTCCTCGTGGTCGCACCTACGCCCTCTCGCCTGCAGAAATGCAGGCCATGAATGAATATATCAAGGAAAACCTGGAGAGGGGCTTCTTCCGGAAGTCAAACTCCCCCGCAGGGGCTGGATTCTTCTTCGTCGGGAAGAAAGATGGAACACTCCGCCCCTGCATAGACTACCGGGGCTTGAATGCTATAACGGTCAAGGATCGCTATCCCTTGCCCCTTATCTCTGAACTCTTTGACCGCTTGCAAGGGGCGAGGGTCTTTTCCAAGCTGGACCTTCGAGGGGCTTACAACCTCATTCGAATTAAGGAGGGTGATGAGTGGAAGACGTCCTTCAATACCCGGGACGGCCACTATGAGTATTTGGTGATGCCGTTCGGGCTCTGCAATACCCCCGCAGTATTCCAGAATACCATGAATGAAATATTCCGAGACCTCCTGTACCAATGTGTGGTAATATATTTGGACGACATCTTGATTTTCTCCGATTCTTTGACTGCCCACCGCTGGCACATCGTCCAAGTCTTACAACGTCTCAGGGAACATATGCTGTATGCGAAGCTCGAAAAGTGCCTGTTTGAGCAGGAGTCTTTACCCTTCCTGGGATACATAGTCTCCAGTCAGGGATTCCACATGGATCCGCAAAAGCTAAGTGCCATTCAGGAATGGCCACAGCCGTCCGGGCTCAAGGCACTCCAAAGGTTTCTGGGTTTCGCAAACTACTACCGGTCTTTTATCCCTCACTATGCGTCCATTGTGGCGCCAATGACAGCCCTGACACAAAAAGGAGCGGATCCCAAAAAGTGGCCCCTGGCAGCGGAGGCCGCCTTCCGTCGTCTCAAGGAAGCATTCATGCAGCAACCCTGCCTTCGACATCCGGATCCGCAATGGCCATTCTTTATCAAGGTGGACGCATCTTCGGACGAAGTAGGGGCCATCCTAAGCCAGGCCTCCGAGGGCCACAAGCTACGTCCGTCTGCCTTCCTCTCACGCCAGCTGAGCGCAACTACGCCATTGGTGACAAGGAGCTCTTGGCCATCAAAGTGGCCTTAGAGTGGCACCCATGGCTGGAGGGGGCACAGCACCAGTTCATGGTCTTCACAGACCACAAAAATTTAGAGTACTTACACCGGGCACAATGGCTCAATCCCCAACAAGCCTGGTGGGCCCTGTTCTTCACCCGTTTTAACTTCATTCTTTGATACAAACCGACTGAGAAGAATACTAAGGCTGACGCCCTATCCACGGTTCTGAGGAACCACAGTACATCATTGAGCCATCCTGGATCCACCTGGCAGCTACCACAACCATCCCGCCTGGAAAAACCCTGGTTCCGCCGCACTTGCGGAGACATGTGCTGGCGTGGGCCCGCACTTGTCTCCGCAAGTTCCGGCCACCCAGGGCAATCTCGCACGTTGCAGCACCTACACCGGTACTACTGGTGGCCCAAGGTGAATAAGGATGTCCGGGCATACGTGGAGTCCTGTCAGACCTGTGCTCGCAACAAAAGAATTCCCGGTTTGACCCCAGGCTTACTTCAGCCATTGCCCTCGCCTGCGGAACCATGGACCCATGTGGCAACTGACTTTGTGGTGGATTTGCCACTATCCAATGGCAACACGGTAATATGGGTGGTTGTCGACCGTTTCAGCAAGATGGCGCACTTTGTACCATTGCCAGGGTTGCCGTCCGCACTACAGCTGGCTCAGCTTTTTGTTCAGCACATCTTTTGGCTCCACGGCCTACCTAAAGGCATCACAACACTTCCCAATGCTGTAGCTGGCCTCCCCGATGAGGACGAGCCATCCAACTCTGTGTGGCTAGGCCAACACCACCACAACTGTAATACGCTGGAGGGATTCCCTAGGCATGCATGTGCCTAACTTTCTGACATTTAAAGGGCCTGGGGTGGGAAAATCCCCGCAGCACACTTTGATGACATGAGACTCCATCAGTATGTAAGGCAATTTCTCCCTGAAGCCCTCAGTTTACTGCCAAATTCTGGAGGGCTCTTTGCCAGTTCAGCGTCACCCTAGATTACACGTCCGCTTACCACCCACAAACCAATGGGCTCGCAGAGAGAACAAACCAAACCTTGAAGGAATTCCTTTGGCTGTATGTTAATGAAAACAAGATGACTGGGCTAGTCTGCTACCTTGGGCCGAATTTGCACTAAATTCCCATATCTCCGCAGCTACGGGATCCTCTCCCTTTCAGATAGTGTATGGGAAACAGCCACGCCCACCACTGCCTGTTCCTATCACGGTTGCATCTCCGACAGCTCAACTCTCCGCCGATGAGCTGCATCTCCTCTGGATATCTACGCAGCGCGCCCTGGTCAGGGCCGGACAGGCAGCCAAGAGATATGCTGACCAGCACAGAAGGCCGTACCCGCCTCTCAAGCCGGGCCAAAAGGTGTGGTTAAGCACGCAGTTCATCCGCTTGAAGCTGCCATCATCACGACTGGCTCCACGATTCATCGGGCCATTTCCCATCATCTGGCAGGTGGGTGCCCTCTCGTATCAACTTCGTCTCCCTCCGTCTCTCAAAATTCACAACACGTTCCACATCTCCCTACTGAAGCCGCTGGTATTATCATGGCCTTCCAGCATGCCTCTGACCCCGCAACCTGTTGCCTCTGAAGATGATCTCACCTATCAAGTCCGAGAGGTCTTAGATGTGAGGAAACACAGGAAGAAGTGTGAGTACCTGATAGCGTGGGAGGGTTTCGGCCCTGAGGAAAACTCCTGGGAACCACTGGCTAATATCCTGGATCGGAATCTGCTGGAGCAGTTTCACAAGGACCATCCAGCTAAACCCAGGCCTCCGGGGAGACGCCCTAAAGAGGTGAGTACTGTTGTGTTCCGCGGTCGTGGCGCCCCACGACCGCGGCCCCCTACCTTATCTGCGGCGTTCCTTCACCTCGGGAGCCCCAGCGGAGGGCTCCTATTCAGGCCGTTGCTCCCGCGCGGCTTCCGGGGCTGCTCGCTGCAGGGGGAGCTGCCCTGCTCCCCCCTCGCAGCGTCCAGCAGCGTCTCTCCTCCGCGGGGAAAAATCCAAGATGGCCACCGCCATCTTTAGGCGCGAGGCCACGCCTGCTCATTAGCTTGGCTCAGCTGTTCCCTATGAGCTAGAACAGAGGAAGTATAAAAGGAGACTTCCTCTGCTCATTCCTCAACTTGGCAACGTCCTTCCTGGGTTAGTCAGGTCTGCTTGCTTCGGTGAGTTCTTGAGCCTTGGATCTTGTTCCTGTTTCATCTTGGTGTTCCTGGTTCCTGACTTCGGATTGGTTTACGGTGATTCTCTGGTTCCTGACTTCGAATTGGCAAGTGGTGATTCTCTGGTGTACGACTTCGGATTGGCAAGCGGTGATTCTCTGGTGCACGACTTCTGACTGGTGAGCGACGACCCTCTGGCACTCGACCTAGGACTCCTTCAAGACTACCGTCTCCAAGGGCCCACCTAAGTTCCAGCGGCCCGGGTCCCTACGGGCTCCTCCCGGGGGGACTGCGGGCTTCCAGGGCGAAGCTCCAGTCAGCCCTTGCACTGTCACCTGACCTCTCAAAGGTCCACCTAAGTCCCAGCGGTCTGGGTCCCTATGGGCTCCTCCTGGGGGACCACAGACTACCAGGGGTGAAGACGCAGCTCCTCTTTCCGTCTCATCATCTGCCTCCGCAGTCGCATCAGTCTCTAGTGCCCAGGGTCAGCCGGTCCCGTCTCCTGCTCTGCCTCGCCACCCGACAAGAGAACCTACGGATAATCCGAAAGGTATACCATCCTCCCGTCGGCCAAGGGTTCACAAGCCTGAGCATAACAAGGACATCCTGAGCTTGCGCTGTATCAACTTCTCATGAAAAGATTTGATGAAGTAGTCGGTGCTCTTCCATCCATACCACAAGAAGAGGTTCCTGGACGGATTCCCCTCAATAATCCACAACCAGGTCCCTCAGTACTTCCTCGTCCTCCAAGATCCTCTCCAATATCTCCTCATCAAGACGAACCATACGATACTTGGGATGGTGGACATACAGACACTTCCTCTGAAGAATTTATGTCAGATCCTTCACCTCCAGACCAAAGGAAAAAATCTCCACCAGAAGATTTATCCTTTACAAATTTTGTCCAGGATATGGCGGACACCATACCCTTCACCTTGGTAACGGAGGAAGATTCTAGGCAGCAAACATTGGATGTTCGCCAATTTGTGGATCCTCCACAACAAGTAGTTGTCATACCTGTTCATGAAATCCTCCTGGACTTACAGCATCGGCTTTGGGAGCACCCATGCTCAGTACCTGCTATCAATAAAAGAATGGACACTACTTATTTGGTACAGACTGTTCCTGGCTACCAAAAGGCACAGCTTCCACACCAATCAGTGGTTGTGGAATCTGCACAAAAGAAGTAAAAAAGGATAAGGCCATATTCCTCCACTCCCCCAGGAAAGAATCATAGATTCTTGGATTCTCTGGGAAGAAAGATTTACCAAGGAGCCATGTTAAATACCAGAATTTCATCTTATCAATTATACATGACTCAATATCAAAGAAATCTGTGGAAACAGATGCAAGACTTAACAACATCTTTACCACAGCATTATCAAGAAGCAGCTCAAGCAATTATTCACAAAGGACTTGAAGCTGGCAAGCACGAAGTCCGAGCTGCTTACGATGGATTTAAAACAGCCTCCAGAGTAGCGGCCTCTGGGATAAGTGCAAGACGTTGGTCATGGCTAAAAGCCTTGGACCTCAGGCCTGAAGTCCAGGAAAAATTAGTTGACTTGCCATGTCTAGGTGACAACCTTTTTGGTTCCAAGGTGCAAGATGCGGTTGCACAATTAAAAGAGCATACAGAAACCCTGCGACAACTTTCATTAATTCCACAGGATTCAGCTACCCAGTCATCGCATCTGCTTCCAAGAAAAGAATCTAGATGACCCTTTTATTGACAGAGGCTTTATTACCCTCCAGCATCAAGGGGCAGATCTACTAGGCCGCAGCAAAGAGCTCAACCCAGACAACTTAGGGTGGCTAGGCCTCAACCTCCACCGCAGACAGAACCGGCTGCAGGCTTTTGAGGTTTTTCCCAGTGACCAATGCCTTCTCTGCAATCCTCAACCAGATCTTCCAGTAGGAGGCTGAGTATCCTCCTTCTACAACCATTGGTTACAAATAACAACAGACCAATGGGTACTTGCAATAACATCTCGAGGTTACCAACTCAATTTCCTCTCAATTCCAAGAGATTCTCCTCCGAGACCTCTTCCTCTCAGTGAAAATCACATAATTCAATTACAAGTAGAATTATCCACCCTTCTGAGAGCCAGAGCTGTAGAGCCAGTGCCCTGGACTCAGCAGGGCAGAGGATTCTATTCCCGATATTTCCTCATTCCAAAGAAAACCGGCGGCCTACGTCCAATCCTAGACCTCAGAAACCTCAACAAATTTCTGAAGAAAGAAAAGTTCAGGATGGTCTCTCTAGGCACCATGCTTCCACTTCTTCAAACAGGAGATTGGCTTTGTTCTCTGGATCTTCAAGACGCTTATGCTTACATTCCAATATTCCCTCGTCATCACAAATATCTGCGCTTCATTGTAGGCCATCAACATTTCCAGTACAGGGTACTACCATTCAGACTTGCCTCTGCCTCCAGAGTATTCACCAAATGTCTGGCTGTAATAGCAGCACACTTGCACAAGGAAAGTGTCCATATCTTTCCCTATTTAGACAACTGGCTCATCAGAAGTCAATATCAACAAGGAGCTCTGGCTTCTCTGAGTCGAACAATTACTCTACTTCACTCCATGGGCTTTCTCATCAATTATGAAAAATCCCACCTCATTCCGTCTCACCTGCTTCAATTCATAGGAGCAGAATTGAACACCATACTTTCAAAAGCCTTTCTACCCTTCTGGCAAACTTGATTCACTCAAAGAAACAAGCAACAGCTCATCAATTTCTAACCTTACTAGGCCACATGGCCTCCACAGTTCAAGTCACTCCTATGGCACGGTTAGCCATGAGGGTAACCCAATGGAATTTAAGATCACAATGGATCCAAGGCATTCAATCACTGTCCTTTCCAATTCAAGTAACCCACCAGCTACGTTCATCTCTACTTTGGTGGGCGAATGAGGACAACTTGCGCAAAGGCCTTCCCTTCCAGCAACCAGTCCCACAGATAACTTTAACTACAGATGCATCCACCTTAGGTTGGGGAGCTCATATAGACAATCTCCAAACCCAAGGTACTTGGTCAAAACTCGAAGCAACATTTCAAATCAATTTCCTGGAACTTCGAGCTATACGTTATGCTCTGCATGCGTTCAAGGACTGCCTTTCACACAAGACTGTTCTGATCCAAACGGAGAACACAGTTGCGATGTGGTACATCAACAAACAGGGAGGTATGGGCTTGTATCTCCTTTGTCAAGAAACTGCACAGATTTGGGACTGGGCCGTGACACACTCAATGTTTCTCCGGGCCACTTATCTGGCAGGCATTCACAGCGTAGTGGCGGATCGACTCAGTCATCAATTCCAACCGCACGAATGATCCCTGGATCCCTTAGTAGCAACCAGGATATTTCAACATTGGGGACAACCAACAGTAGACCTCTTTGCGTCACACCTGAATCATAAAGTGGACAAGTTCTGCGCTCTGCACGGACAGAATCACCAACTAGCCAAGGACGCCTTTGCTCGCCCTTGGAACCTAAGGCCTTCTATACGCGTATCCTCCGATACCACTTATAACCAAAAATCTAGTGAAGCTACAAGAGGATAAGGGGTCCATGATACTCATAACCCCGTATTGGCCTCGACAAGTATGGTTTCCCACACTTCTGGACCTCTCAATCAGAGAGCCAATTCGCCTGGGTGTAGCTCCCACTCTCATAACTCAGGATCAGGGTCGGTTGCGCCATCCCAACCTTCATTCCCTATCCCTGACAGCATGGATGTTGAAAGCTTGATTTTACAACCACTCAATCTTTCAACCAATGTATCTCAAGTGCTTATAGCTTCACATAAACCTTTAACACGAAAGAATTATTCTTCGAAATGTAAAAGGTTTGCCGTGTGGTGCATGCAAAAGAGTATTGACCCTTTCTCCTGCCCCACAACTTCTCTGCTAGACTACTTACGCCATCTTTCAGATTCTGGTCTCCAGACATCATCTGTAAGAGTACATTTAAGTGCAATCTCAGCTTACAAAATGGGAGATGCACCAATATCCATACATCCTCTTGTCAGTAGATTTATGAGAGGTTTAATTTACCTTAAAACACCAATTCGACCACCTATCACAGAATGGGGCCTGAATCTGGTCTTAACAAGACTCATGCATTCTCCTTTTGAACCCATGAATTCCTGTGATCTTAAATTTCTCACATGGAAGACTATCTTCCTTATAGCCATTACAGCAGCTAGAAGGGTTAGTGAGTTACAAGCACTTGTCACGTACTCACCCTATACAAAATTCCTACATGACAGAGTGGTTCTTACACATCCAAAATTCCTTCCCAAAGTAGTTATGGAATTCTACTTGAACCAAGCCATAGTTTTGCCCACATTCTTTCCAAGACCTCATTCTCACCAAGGAGAACGGGCCTTACATACCTTGGACTGTAAACGTACGCTAGCCTTTTACTTAGACCGTACTGAGGTCCACAGGAAATCCACTCAACTCTTTGTATTTTACGATCCAAACAAACTGGGAAAAGCAGTGGGTAAACATACTCTATCCAATTGGCTAGCAGATTGTATACAGTTTTGCTATGAAAAAGCAGGCCTTCCTCTCCGAGGGCGAGTAAAGGCGCATTCAGTGAGAGCAATGTCAACCTCAGTAACACACTATCATTCATTGCCAATTCTTGACATATGTAAAGCAGCAACATGGAGTTCTCTTCACACCTTTGCAGCTCATTACTGTTTGGACAAACAAGGACGACAAGATTCAGCCTATGGACAATCTGTCTTAAGGAACTTGTTTCCAGTTTAATCCAACTCCTTCTACATCCAATCTGCTGTGATCTTCGGCTGACTCATTTTCATCAACAATACTTCACTGTTGCTTCACTACAAAATGACTCAGCCTCCAGCTTGCTAATCACCCATATGTGAGGACTAGCATCCTGCTTGTCCTGGGATAAAGCAAAATTGCTTACCTTGTAATAGGTGTTATCACAGGACAGCAGGATGTAGTCCTCACGAAACCCACTCGCCACCCCGCGGAGTTGGGTCTGATACATTTTATTATTTTATTTTTTGCTAAAGCTTATTGCTACATACGAGACTGAAGAGAGACCCCTGTGGCAGAGAATATCATGGCATGCTGGGCATGCTCATTGGCCTCACAGGGCCAGTCAAAAGTTTCTAGAAACTTTGACAGAATGTTTTCCCGCAATAGGGCTCCATCAATGATGTCACCCATATGTGAGGACTACATCCTGCTGTCCTGGGATAACACCTATTACAAGGTAAGCAATTTTGCTTTATATAAATTCTATGTTTTAAAGCACCTTTTCAGGCTTGTTGCTACTTGTGGATAAAATTAACAGGTACAGGATGTATATTATAAAAGTGCACATGTGAACGTGACATTTGTATTATCGCAATTGGACTATGAAGAAATATTAATTCAACAAAACAGAAGGCAATAACATTTTATTCAAAGTTATCATAATATTTAAGTCTTCTCAGAATCTAAGTATAAACTGTAAAATATCAACTCAGTCTGCCTGTCTCTTGCTATTATGTCACAGACAGAAAGATAAACACAATCTCTTCATAAAGTGTTCTTGCTTTACTTTGTATAAGAATGCATAAAAATTTAGGAGGGAATCAGTGCCATTTGTCCAGCTAAGTTGGTACTTAGCTGGACAAATGGTAGGATTTGAAAATACCACCATGTTCACCAGCCCTGAGAAAGCCTGATAGCTTTTTATCTGACTAAAACATTATCCAGCTAGCTCAGGGGATAGTTGTGGTGCTATGGTGCAGAGCCGGTTATCTGTATAAGGTAGCTGGATAAATGTCAATTTTCAGCATTATCCAGCTAATGTAGTTGGATAACTTTAGGACTGCTGAATAGCAGTCCGAAAGTTAGCCAGATAAACTTGTCCTGTTAACTTTAAAATAGCTGGGTATCTTCAGTGGCACAGGTGTGCTGCTAAATATCTTGACAAAGTTAGCCACATAAGTTTAACCAGTTAACTTTGCTGGTCAGATAGTGGCTAAAAATGGATTGCTAAAGCATGAGGAATACAGGGGGCAATATTCATTTGCTGAGCGTCTCGAAAAGTTAGCCGGAGAAACACATCTGCTAACTAGCAGGGTATATAGCAAATTTTGCTTACCTGTAACAGGTGTTCTCACAGGACAGTGGGATGTTAGTCCTTACATATGGATGACATCACAGGATGGAGCCCAATCACGGAACACTTTTGTCAAAGTTTCCAGAACTTTGACTGGCCCCTACTGGGCATGCCCAGCATGGCACTAACCCTGCAGCCAGCAGGGGTCCCCCTTCAGTCTTGTTTAAAAGCTACAGGTAGTGCCAAAAAATAAAATAAGAAAATGTTACGAACCCAACACCACGGGATGACAGGCGGGTTTCGTGAGGACTAACATCCTGCTGTCCTGTGAGAACACCTGTTACAGGTAAGCAACATTTGCTTTCTCACAGGACAAGCAGGATGGTAGTCCTCACATATGGGTGAGTACCGAGTTAAGGATGTCCGAGTATGCACCAAATGTACCCAGGTGTGCAAGGCACTAGGACTGGGATAAAATTTGACGGAGGGCATCCTGAACCCCAATGGGCAGGCGGAAGAGTGTTGGTACATCACGTTGTAAATAGGTTACGAAGGACAGACTGGCCGAAGATGGAATCTTGTCTTCCGGCCTTGACCAAGCAATAGTGGGCTGTAAAGGTGTGGAGAGAACTCCAGGTGGCTGTCCTGCAAATGTCAGGAAGTGGCACCGATCTTAGGTGTGCTACTGAAGTCGCCATGGCCCTCACAGAGTGTGCTTTAACACGGTCTTGAAGTGGAATGCCTGCTTGCTGATAGCAAAAGTATATACAGTCCACCAACCGGGAGGAGAGAGTCTGCTTACCCACAGGCTGCCCCAATTTGATGGAATGGAAAAAGACAAACAATTGAGTGCTTTTCCTGTGGGCAGCTGTACGGTCTAGGTAGAACGCTAGAGCCCGTTTGCAGTTAAGGGTATGCAGAGCCTGCTCTCCTGGATTGGAATGGGGCCTGGGAAAAAAGGTAGATAGTATAATGGATTGATTGAGATGAAACTCCGAAACTACCTTGGGCAAAAATTTAGGATGAGTGCGGAGTACTGCCCGGTCCTGCAGAAGTTTAATGTAAAGCCGATAGGTAACTAGAGCCTGTAATTCACCAACTCTGCGGGCAGAAGTGATTGCCAAAAGGAAAATCACTTTCCATGTGAGAGCGAAGATCACAGGATTGAAGATGGTGATTTCATGAGCCCACCCAAAACCATATTGAAGTCCCCAGAAAGGGCCGGAGGATGTAGTGGAGACTTGAGGTGAAGCAAGCCTTTCAGAAAACGTGTTATAAGGGGTTGTACTGATATGGGTACATCCCCGACACCTTTATGGAACGCGGCTACCGCACTGACATGCATTCTAATGGAAGAAGTTTTTAGACCTGACTCTGACAGATGCCAGAGATAGTCCAAAAACTTCGTGATTGGACAGGTAAAGGGGTCAAGGGACTGAGAAGAGCACCATGACGTAAACCTGTTCCATTTGTAAGAGTAAGATTTTCTCGTGGGAGGCTTCCGTGAAGCAATCAGGACACGGGAAACTAGTTCAGAAAGGTTAAGGGGCTGAAGGATTAAACTTTCAACATCCATGCCATCAGGGACAAGGCTTGAAGATTGGGGTGGCGGAGGCACCCATCATTTTGAGTGATCAGAAGAGGGTCCTTTCCTAAGGGAATGTGCCTGCAAATGGAGAGATCCTGAAGAATTGGAAACCACACTTGGCGTGGCCAGTGAGGTGCTATCAGGATCATGGTTCCCTTGTCCTGACATAACTTCACGAGAGTCTTCGAGAGAAGAAGAAGTGGAGGGAATGCATAAAGTAGCCCGGTTGCCCACGAGAGGGATAATGCGTCTCTGGACTGAGAGTGTTTGCTGCGAATGAGAGAGCAGCAGTTCTCTACTTTGCGGTTTGGAGGAGACGCAAAGAGGTCTATTTGAGGATAACCCCACTGTTGGAAGATGGAGTTCGCTACTGAGGGGTTGAGAGACCTCTTGTGCAGTTGAAAAATGTGACTCAGCTTGTCTGCCAACACATTGTCCACTCCCGGCAAGTAGGTGGCTCTGAGGTACATCGAATGGGAGAGAGCTTCTGCCCATATCTGCGCAGCTTCCTGACACAGAAGGAAGGAGCCCGTGCCTCCATGTTTGTTGATGTACCTCATGGCCACCTGGTTGTCCGTCTGGATTAGGATAACTTGATTTGAAAGGTGATCCTGAAATGCCCTGAGAGCATATCTGATTGCTCGAAGCTCCAGGAAATTTATTTGGTGTTTGGCTTCCTCTGGAGACCAAGATCCTTGTGTCTGCAGATTGGCCACATGGGCTCCCCAGCCGAGCTTGGAAGCATTGGTGGTGAGAGTCAATTGAGGGTCTGGAGGTTGAAAGGGCAGGCCTTGGAGGAGATTGATCTGATTTCTCCACCAGGCAAGAGACTGACGAAGTGAGTCGGTTACGTGGACAATGGTCGACAGAGGCTAAATGCTTTGAGTCCATTGAGACCTTAGAGGCCACTGCATGACTCTCATGGCCAAACGGGCCATTGGTGTGACCTGAACTGAGGATGCCATGTGTCCCAGGAGGATGAGAAAGTGGCGTGCAGTCGCGGAGTGCTGAGACTGCAGCTGGTGTGCAAGAGACACGAGGGTGAGAGCTCGCTGTCGAGGCAGAAAAGCCTTTGCCTGCAAGGTGTCCAAGTCTGCCCCAATGAACGACAAGATTTGAGATGGGACTAAGTAGGATTTGTCATAGTTGACGAGAAATCCTATTGAAATTAGAGTGTATAAGGTTAGATTGCGGGACGACAGAGCAGTTTGCTGAGTGGGAGCCCTGATTAACCAGTCATCTAGATAGGGTTAGACATGAACACCTTGAGTTCTGAGAAAGGCTGTAACTACTACGAGGCATTTTGTGAAGACTCCTGGCGCAGACGCTAGGCCGAATGGAAGCACTCGGTATTCATAGTGCTTGGGGCCTACTAGAAACCTCAGGTATTTGCGATGAGATGGAGTTATCGCAATATGAGTGTATGCATCCTGGAGGTCTAGTGAGCAGAGCCAGTCTCCTCTTTGTAGAAGAGGAAGAAGTGAGCCTAAGGTTACCATCTTGAACTTCTCTCGCTGGAGATACTTGTTGAGGGCCAGTAGGTCCAGGATAGGATGAACACCTCCCGATTTTTTGGGGATTAGAAAGTACGGGGAATAGAATCCTAGGCCATGCTGAGAGTAGGGTACGGGTTCTATTGCCTTGGACTGGAGAAGGAGGGAGACCTCCTGATCCAGAAGGATGGAGTGATTGGATGTTCTCCACGCTGGTAGAAGTGGAGAGTCCAGTGGCATGGAGAGAAAGTTCAGATGGTAACCCTGAGCAATTATCGCCGGTACCCATTGGTCTGAGGTGATTGAGTGCCATATGTTGTTGAAGTGGCACAGTCGACCTCCCACTTGTATGTGAGGCAATGGAAGCTGGCTACTGCACTCTAGATAGAAGTCAAAAACCTGAAGTAGGACCTGGTTGAGGAGCTGCTTGTGGTTTTTGTTTCCGTGTCTGACGAGACTGGGCTTTTTGAAAAGATCTCGTGGAACGGGATCTGGTTGATGGCAGGTAGGATTTCTTCAGGTGGAAGAAAGAGTCCTTTCGGAAGGGCTGTTTTGAAGAGTAGTCAGAAGGCATCAGAGAGAGAGCTGTCTTTAGGGTCTTATGATGGTCCTTAAGTTCCGCCACCGTCCGTTGAATCTGTTCGCCAAACAGATTATCTCCTACACAGGGTAGGTCAGATAACCTGTCTTATACCTCAGGGCGAAGATCGGAAGACTTGAGCCAGGCCCATCTCCTTGCCGAAATAGCAGCTGCAGATACCCTAGTAGCAGTGTCAAAGATATTGTAAGATGATCTGATCTCATGCTTGCCTGCCTCAAAACCTTTGTTTACTAGAGTTTGGAGCTGATCTTGAAATTGCTGAGGCAGGGAGTCTGTGAAATCCTGTATCTGCTTAAAAATGACCCTATTATATTGGGTCATATAGAGCTGATAAGCGGCAATTCGGGAGATGAGCATTGATCCTTGGAAGACACGCGACCAATGGCATCTAGAAAGTTCAGTTCCTTGCCTGGGGGAAAAGAAGTGTGAGGCTTTGATCTCTTTGCTCTTTTCTGTGCAGATGCTACCACTACAGATTGGTGATCCAATTGAGTTTTCTGAAAACTCAGAGCTGACTGTATCAAATAGGTAGTGTCAGCTTTTCTGTGGACTGGAGCAATGGAGCCAGGATGTTCCCATTTCTTCTTGAGGAGATCCAGAAGAACCTGGTGGATAGGGATGGAGCATCCAGGAATTGTAGCAACTCCATCATCTGATGCCTATCATCCTGTTCAGTCTGTAATTGGAAGGGAACCAATTCAGACATTTCCTTCACAAAAATTATAAAGGAAAGGTCCTCTGGAGGAGAACGCTCTCTACTTTCAGTGGGTGAAGGTGGTGAAGGCAAATCATCGGTATCTGGGAAGGAATCATCAGTCCAGGTATCATAGGGATCAGCACCTGCCCCTCTAGGAACTAGAGGAGGATGGGTGGTGGGATACTCGAGGGTCCTGGTCTAGGCTCCGAAGGAATCTAAGGAATAATTGGAGGCACCGATGAAGGCATCGAGGGCATCGATGGATGGCTCGGTGGTGCTGACGGGCGTATCGGCACCGATGGTTAGACCAGTGGCGATGGACGTATCAGCATCGATGGCTGAGGTAGAACTCCCGATTGAGGGATGTGGAACGGTGTTTCTCCTCCCAATGACAGAGTAAGCAGGGAGGGCTCCGGAGCCATCAGCGACCTGGGGTCCATTGGTGGAAAAGCGGCAATGAGCGCTTCCATCCTGGAGAGCAGCGGTGCCAACGCTGCTGGAATCGGGTCGTTGGGCAGTTCCACAATCGGTACCGTTGTCGGTGCCGGAGGAACCTGGAGTCATTGCATCGCCTTGTTGATGTCCTCCTTAACCATCCGGCCCAGTTCTTCTCGGAGATCTGGAGCAAGCAGCACTGGCTCCGGAACAGAAGAAGGAGGCAGAGGCATAGCCGGAGGGACAGCCGATAAAGGTGGAGTCATGGCTCCCTGTACTCTGTCGGGTGAGGGTTGCCTCGGTGACCCGGTCGCCGAAAAGGTTGGTGCTTTTCTGGACGGGGTTTCTTCGACGGCAGCTCGTACGATGGCGAGGTCGATGATTTCGCTCCCTCGATGGTCTGAGACTTTTGATGTCAATGTTTGTCTCTACGATCCCCTCGGTCCTGAGGGGGAGTAGAGGGTGTCGAAGGCCGAGATGTTGTCAATGCCGGACGGTCACCGGCCGGTGGTCGATGCTGGAGCGAAGTTGATGGAGCCGGTTCTGACGACGTCTATGCAATGGACGGAGTCGGGGTTTGAGCCGGAAGAGAAGTTCCATCTTCTCCATTCTGGCCTTGCGACCTTTTGGTGTCATTAGGGCACATTTGGTGCAGGTCAAGAAATCATGCTCTCGTCCAAGACACATTACACAGACTTTATGGGGGTCTGTGATGGACATGATGCGAGTACAGTCCAGGCACCGACGTAACCCCGACGCCAAGGCCATGGAAAAAATTGAGCCACGGTACAGTCGACGGCCAGTATGTCGCGAGGGCCAAATTCAATGGTAATCGACGGAAAACGGGTAAAAACTTACCGGAGTACCGCAGCTTGAAAAAGTTGAAGGAGGTACCCCTGTGGGGCAAATTAACTTTTAGAACTTCGGTGAGGAAAATTCCTGTCAGGAATCTCTGCAGAGCTCCTTTACCGCGAGGCTACTGCTGCGCGGAAAAAAGAAGACTGAAGGGGGACCCCTGCTGGCTGCAGGGTTAGTGCCATGCTGGGCATGCCCAGTAGGGGGCAGTCATAGTTCTGGAGACTTTGACAAAATTGTTCCGTGATTGGGCTCCATCCTGTGATGTCACCCATATGTGAGGACTACCATCCTGCTTGTCCTGTGAGAATCAGTGGCACAGTCATGGCGCTGAATATACTTGGCTATCTTAAAGTTAGCCAGATATGTTTATATGGCTAACTTTAAGACAGGTCAATGGCACAACCAGAGTTTGCCAAATAAGTTAACCAGCTAACTCCAAATATCGGAATTAGCTGGTTAACTTATCTGGTTAACTCCACTCCTCCACAAAATGCCTCCCACCCACCCCTGGAACTTCTGACTTATGCAGCTAAATTCTAGCTGAATACATCTTTGTTTAGCCATCTAGAAATCTAAACAGATTTCGAATATTGATCTCACAGTTTTAAAGCTTTTTACCCAGGTATATAGCTATTTACCTGGCTAAAATGGCTTGTCTGAAATTTTCTCTCTTCTGCTTGAGTAAAAGTATATGTAGTCTTCTATAAGACATGCACTTTTAACTTTGATGTGAAGAAGTGTATGTTAAAACTTCGAGGAATAACATATATTTTCTTCGAAATAAATCAGTTAAAAGAGTTTTTGAAAGCAAAACAACAGGTTCTGAATGAAGGAAATGGTAATGAGGTCAATAAAGAATAATGGCTGTATCTTATACAATTGTTATTGTTAGAATATTTTTGGAAATCCCTATCTAATGTTGCACAGAAGCCTCTTGCAAGTATTACCTCTTTGATGTTTTAGCAATGACAAGCACAAAGATGAGATAATATTTCTTGTAATTTATGTCTGTAATTTTATTGAATAACATCAATGTGTTATGTCTGCTATTGTATTTCACTACAAAGTGTTAAATTATCTTTGTAATTTGTAAAAAATGTAATAAAGAGAAATTGAAAAAAAAAAAAAAAAAGACGTGTGTTCAAGTCAGGGAAGCAAAATAGTGCACGCACATGTAAAATGCCATTTTTCCCCTCTCAGCCACCCACATAAAATAGTAAATGCCCAATATATGGCAAGTTTTAACACATATACTTTACACTAATTTTCAAAAAGAAACTACTCATGTTTCTCTTAGAAAATTAATGTAAAGTGCATGTGCTTAACAAGCTTGCATACTTTACATCTATGTAGGTATTTGAAAATTCCTCCATTGTGATTTTTTTTTCTTTTATCAGCTTACAGGATATTCTAAATACAGATGACATGGTAATAATTTGTTACAGTGAAGATAATAAGGAGGTAGCAAGTAGGCTGCGTGACTTCTTTTTCCTTAAATTAGATACGTACGAAGAAACAATGCAAGTGGAGCAAACACTGGCTATAATTAGACCTGTTCTCTTGAAGGAGAAAAAAGGTAAGTGATTATGAAATAATCCGATTCTATCCTGGTGCTATTACACAGAAGTAGATTGTAGCAAACAACAGAAACTATGGCCAACCACAGGTAAGCCTGGATATTGGCCTGAAATGGATACAGTCAAACCAAAAATGTATGTTAATCAGTTTCAACGACTGTATTTTCTGAACCTTTGTACATAGCCTCCCTCTTTTCACTTTGTTGTATTCTCCTCCCCCAATTTATGCTACTCCCAGTTGAATGTATTAACTAAGTTCTTAGGTTTCTTGTTGTACTCCTTTTGTTTTTTGTTCTTTGTAAAGGCTATGCCTATTTGATATTTATTGTTCTAAGTTATCTGTAAACCGATACGATGTGCAAACGGTTGTCGGTATATAAAATCTTTAAAATAAATAAATAAATAAATAAATGAAGCTACAAGTAGATTGATATTCAAAGGCATTTATTCAGTTAACTTTTGAGATATCTGGATTAAATGCATAATTTTACCATGAATGTAGATGGGTACATAAGCATCCTTTAGATCCAGAGCACACATCCAGCCCCTCAGTTGAATGAAAGGAAGGATCCCAGTTTTAAAAGTGGCAACATATGATATCACCACAAACAAAGCAATTTCAATTTCAGGTACTTGACTATAGAATGACATCTCAGAGCAGCATCGAAACATTTCAACTACTAAGACCTTAAAAAAGGCTTCAAAGACCTATCTTTTCTCCTTGGCCTTTAATGACATTTAAGGGATTCCAGTAGTTTGATCTATTGACTTTTTTTTGGCTTTTATTTATGTATGTGCTGTAAAGATTTTTAATGCTTATGTATATAACATATATAGACTTCCATGAATTTTGTTGTGATGTGTGGGTTGTAAATTAAATATTTAAAAAGTAAATCATCTGGAGGGACTTAATCTTGACCTTCTCCCAAACCAGCAGCTCCTTCAGTCTTTGTAAATCCAGTTTGTAAGAACACAAGAAATTGCAATGCTGGGTCAGACCAAGGGTCCATCAAGCCCAGCATCCTGTTTCCAACAGAGGCCAAAACCAGGCCACAAGAACCTGGCAATTACCCAAACACTAAGAAGAACCCATGCTACTGATGCAATTAATAGCAGTGGGTATTCCCTAAGTATAATTGATTAATAGCCATTAATGGACTTCTCCTCCAAGAACTTATCCAAACCTTTTTTGAACCCAGCTACACTAACTGCACTAACCACCTCCTCTGGCAACAAATTCCAGAGTTGAGTGAAAAAGAATTTTCTCCAATTAGTCTTAAATGTGTTACTTGCTAACTTCATGGAATGCCCCCTAGTCCTTCTGTTAGTCGAAAGTGTAAATAACAGAGTCACATCTACTCGTTCAAGACCTCTCATGATCTTAAAGACCTCTATCATATCCCCCCTCAGCCGTCTCATCTCCAAGCTGAACAGCCCTAACCTCTTCAGCCTTTGCTCATAGGGGAGCTGTTCCATCCCCTTAATCATTTTGGTTGCCCTTCTCTGTACCTTCTCCATCGCAACTATATCATTTTTGAGATGAGGCGACCAGAATTGTACACAGTATTCAAGGTGCGGTCTCACCATGGAGCGATACAGAGGCATTATGACATTTTCCGTTCTATTAACCATTCCCTTCCTAATAATTCCTAACATTCTATTTGCTTTTTTGACTGCTGCAGCACACTGAGCTGACGATTTTAAAGTATTACCCACTATGGTGCCTAGATCTTTTTCCTGGGTGGTAGCTCCTAATATGGAACCTAACATCGTGTAGCTACAGCAAAGGTTATTTTTCCCTATATGCAACACTTTGCACTTGTCCACATTAAATTTCATCTGCCATTTGGATGCCCAATCTTCCAGTCTTGCAAGGTCCTCCTGTAATGTATCACAGTCTGCTTGTGACTTAACTACTCTGAATAATTTTGTATCATCTGCAAATTTGATAACCTTACTTGTCGTATTCCTTTCCAGATCATTTATATATATATTGAAAAGCACCAGTCCAAGTACAGATCCCTGAGGCACTCCACTATTTACCCTTTTCCACTGAGAATATTGACCATTTAATCCTACTCTCTGTTTCCTGTCTTTTAACCAGTTTGTAATCCACAAAAGGACATCGCCTCCTATCCCATGACTTTTTAGTTTTCGTAGAAGCCTCTCATGAGGGACTTTGTCAAACGCCTTCTGAAGATCCAAATACACTATATCTATCGGTTCACCTTTATCCACATGTTTATTAACCCCTTCAAAAAAATGAAGCAGATTTGTTAGGCAAGACTTCCCTTTGGTAAATCCATGTTGACTGTGTCCCATTAAATCATGTCTTTCTATATGCTCTACGATTTTGATCTTGAGAATAGTTTCCACTATTTTTCCCGGCACTGAAGTCAGGCTCACTGGTCTATAGTTACCCGGATCGCCCCTGGAGCCTTTTTTAAATATTGGGGTTACATTGGCCACCCTCCAGTCTTCAGGTACAATGGATGATTTTAATGATAAGTTACAAATTTTAACTAATACATCAGAAATTTCATTTTTTAGTTCCTTCAGAACCCTAGGATGCATACCATCCGGTCCAGGTGATTGGCTACTCTTTAGTTTGTCAATCTGGCCTACTACATCTTCCAGGTTCACAGTGATTTCGTTCAGTTCGTCTGAGTCATCACCCCTGAAAACCATCTCTGGAACTTGTATCTCCCCAACATCCTCATTAGTAAACACGGAGGCAAAGAATTCATTTAGTCTTTCTGCAATGGCCTTATCTTCCCTAAGAGCCCCTTTAACCCCTCTGTCATCTAATGGTCCAACTGACTCCCTCACAGGTTTCTTGCTTTGGATATATTTTTAAAAGTTTTTATTATGAATTTTTGCCTCTATGGCCAACTTCATTTCAAATTCTCTCTTCGCCTGTCTTATCAATGTTTTACACTTACCTTGACAATGCTTATGTTTTATCCTATTTTCTTCAGATGGATCCTTCTTCCAATTTTTGAAGGATGTTTTTTTGGCTAAAATAGCCTCTTTCACCTCACCTTTTAACCATGACGGTAATCGTTTTGCCTTCCTTCCACCTTTCTTAATGCGCGGAATACATATGGACTGCGCCTCTAGGATTGTATTTTTAAACAATGTCCAAGCCTGTTGAACACTTTTAACCTTTGCAGCTGCACCTTTCAGTTTTTTTCTATTTTCCTCATTTTATCAAAGTTTCCCTTTTTAAAATTTAGTGTTAGAGCTGCAGATTTACTTATTGTCCCCCTTCCAGTTATTAGTTTAAATTTGATCATGTTATGATCACTGTTGCCAAGTGGCCCCACCACCGTTACTTCTTTAACCAAATCTTGCGTTCCACTAAGAATTAAATCTAAAATAGCTCCCTCTCTTGTTGGTTCCTGAACCAATTGCTCCATGAAGCAATCATTTATTACATCCAGGAACTTTTTGTCTCTAGCAAGTCCTGATGTTACATTTACCCAGTCAATATTGGGGTAATTGAAATCTCCCATTATTATTGCACTGCCAAATTTGTTTGCTTCCCTGATTTCTCTTAGCATTTCATCATCTGTCTGACCATTTTGTCCAGGTGGACGGTAGTATACTCTATCACTATACTCTTACCCAACACACATGGGATTTCTACCCATATAGATTCTACTGAGCATTTACTCTCTTGTATGATCTTTATCCTGTTGGACTCTATACCCTCCCGGACATAAAGTGCCACACCCCCACCTGGTTGATCCTCCCTATCATTGCGATATAATTTGTACCCTGATATAGCACTGTCCCATTGGTTATCCTCCTTCCACTAAGTCTCTGTGATGCCAATTATGTCAATCTCATCATTTGCTGCTATACACTCTAACTCTCCCATCTTACTTCTTAGACTTCTGGCATTGGCATACAGATATTTCAAAGTGTGGTTTTTGCTTGTTTTAACAACCTACTTTTCAGTTGTTTGGGATAATTCGGAAATCATTAGCTTTGGTGATTTTTTACATATAGGCATATGAACTATGTTTGCTTTTGATGGAACCTCTCTGTTGGGATGCCCTAACTCTCCTGTTTCATTAGTATCCTTCAAGGATACATTTCTCCGAACCATGCACTGCTGAGTGACTGTCGGCTTTCCCCCTTGTTCTAGTTTAAAAGCTGCTCTATCTCCTTTTTGAAAGTTAGTGCCAGCAGCTTGTAAATCCAGTACAGGCTTTAATCCTCCCAATTTTGAGGAGACTAGGAAATACTAGGAATAAAATTTCTGGCCATGCTATTGGGAAGATCAATCACCTTCTTCAGGAGAGACAGTTCCACTTTCAACTGCAGTTAGGCAGATTGAGATTGTCTGAAATGAAAACCAAAATCTGTTGTGTTGGAGGAAGGTGAAAGAAGCATAGGTGGGAGCTATATTCCACAATTTTCAGGGCCCAATGGTCCTTGGTGATCTGATGCCATTCCGAAAGGAAGCTTTGGACCCTTTTCCCCACTGAAGGAGGTGGAGAAATGGGTCTCAGCGCTGTCAAAATCTGGCAACCGCTATAGGCTGTGTCTGCTGCAGGTCTTAGGGCTCACTGTTACCCCTGAGCATGAAACTGCTACTGCTGCTGCTGCTGCTGCTGCTGTAAAGAGGGCAAAACTTGATGACACTAAAAAGAGCGGAAGGGATGTATTTGAAAGAATGGCCACTTGTACTAGAAATACTGGCACCTGGTAATTTACACCTGGTCTCCTGCTACAGCTGATAATGATTGCAGGGTGGTGTGGGATAGTACAAGTAGTCTGCAACTTCCAAGTGGACAGAGCTACTCTGGACTCTGTTCCTTCTACATAAACTTTATTATTCACAAGCAAATATTTAAACATATTCTCACAGGACAAGCAGGATGGTAGTCCTCACATATGGGTGACATCACAGGATGGAGCCCTGTACAGAAAACATTTCTTTCAAAGTTTCCATAAAGCTTTGACTGACACTGGCACACTGAGTACACTGAGCATGCTCAGCCTGCAATTATCCCTGTGACCACAGGTGTCTCCCTCAGTCATTTTCTTTCCGCTCTGCAGTAAGCATAGCGGTTAGGAGCTCTGTGAGAAATTCTAATACTTTTTCCACACGGAAACACAAACTTTTACTTCACAAACACTTTTTCCCTGCAGGGGTCTACCTTCGCGTACATTTATTCGATGCTCAGTGAGTACTATGCCCTGTTTTTCGTTGGTTCCTGTCACCTCCCTGGCCTGCCAACCGACTGCGACCTTCCCTCTCCCTATGTTTTCATAGTTAGCCACACATAGCCTGCGAGTGTCCCTCTGTGACACTCTGCCTGGTTATTAGCGCTAGTGAGACAGGGACTTCCACAGTTTCCGGTGCCGCCAGGGCCTCTGTCCAATCTAGGTCCTTCGATTTCCTCAGTATCCTTGCACAGTCGATGCCCCTGTGGTAAATTTTGAATGGAAGTATTGAGGCTTCTACCCTTAGCAGAATTTAAAACCAGGGAATCCTGCCTTGATAAAATATCCCACTTCCACTTCTATTTCCCTACCCTTTCTGCCTTGAGACAAAAAGTTTACTTTCAGGGGTGTGTTCGAATCTACCACAGAAATTTTTTATTAACCATTAATTCTTGCAGCACATCATGCATAAATAAACCAGTCAGTTTATTGTAAAAATATTTTATTTCAGATAAAGAAAGGCATGAATAAATATCTCTAAATGACTAAAACACTTTTATGTTCAAATCTTAACTTTACCAGAGTATATCCTACAATCAATGTAAGAGCCATTAAAAAAAAGTAATTGAAATTATTAATATCAGATAAATGTCTATTAATATCATCTTTTTAGAAATTAATACATTTCTAATACATCTGCCAATGTAGAAACAATAGCAATTTAAAGGTTCTCATATACTTGAATAAAAGATTATATTTACCAATTATCTGAAGCACCCCGCTTGTGTCTCTCTCAATCACGTGCGAAGAAAGTCTAAGTAGCACCTCTCCCTCTCCCTCAAACTGCCACTGTTTTATACACTTAAGACCCTTTGATCCAGGGTAGCTGTTACTCTTCCATCAACACATTTATCTCTTAGCCTTTGAAGAACTTTTTCTAGGGACCTTGACTAGGGTTCAATCAATTTTTCATATCAGAACAGTAAAATATAGGATTTATTCTTATTCTGTTTATAGCTTCGCCCATTTTTTATTTTTAATTGGATTTCTTTTGTAGTTCTAAGAGAAAATCTTTTTCACTCCCTTCTGTCACAAGAGTCACGCTTAATTTATTGGCCATCTGTTTTTAGGGTGGTCAATCATGACACCTGCTTCTAGGATGCTCAATGTCATAAAATGCAGGTGTTTTCTTACTTGAGATAAGAGAAAGTGGTAAACAACTGTACTCTCAAAGTCTGAAAGTGGGACAAAGGTGAAATCTTGAGGTTTTAAGTAGGGTAAAGGTGAAAGCTATGTGCTGGAGCTTTTTCAGCACAGCCATGACCGATGTCATGGCTTTTAAAAGTAAAGGCTTATGGGTATTAAATGCTAACATGTTTCTTTATGGCTAATTGATTACTGACTTCACTAAATATAAGTAATTATCAATAAAGCACAAAATATTAAGATATTTTCTGACACCCCCCCATGGAGTCAGTAAAACAAATACTAGACATAGCTAGATACATATAAATCAGTAAGGCACTAATAAGCCTGGGGGAAAATAATCACACAATAAACTACATATAATGAGTTGTGTCAGTGCTCAACATTGCATAGATACAAGTGAAAATCAAATGTAATAATACAAGTGTAATAAAAATTGGTTACATTACCAAATTGAATATAAAGAGATATGAGTTGACAAATCTGAGTTAGTTTCTAATAATAACCAGATATAAAGAGTTTCTCAATATTTCCTTATGGGAAATAGAGAACATTCATACCCAGGGAATGTAAATTTTAAATTTGAAGCTACTCATCCAGTCAAATAAGATGAGGGTTCATAATTAAAATAATCTTTATGGGTCAGAAATCTGTGATGTGTCATCACTGATTCCATCATGTATAGGGATCTGTGGGCATTAAATGCCTATTATACTTACCAATTGATGAGCTACGATCCTGAAATGGCAAGGTGCATTTTGAATAAGACACATACCAGTCCAGTCAATAATAGACAGTTATTCACAGTTCTCAGTAGATCCAGCCGGATCAGACGTTTCAGATATCTGTGAAGTCAGTCTGACTAATTATAGATATTGGAATCTGTTTGCTCGCCTTCCACTGCTGGTCTAGTCGGAGCAGAATCTTGAGTAGGATTTGGTTGCTGATGTTGGAGAATGACTGATTGATCATCCTCAGAGGAGAGAGCTGCATTCAGCCAAAGCACAAAGTCTTGTCCTTCATCTGTTAGAGAATTAGCCGGAGCAAGGTGCATTGGATCCAATTCTTCATCCGTCGCAAAAGACTGTGGACTAGGTACTGGAAACCAATTCGAGCTTAACCCCGGACTGGAGGCTCTTGAATTTCCATCTGAAGCAACAGGATTGGCATTTGATAGGCCATGTCCATATCCTAATTGATATTCTGCCAAAGAGTAGATATTGAAGTAGCAGGGCACAAGTTCCCAGGGAGCACACTGACAAATGGGAGCACTCAAGGTTCTTCGTAGTGCTTCACGAACAGATGCCAGTCTTCTTGGCCAAGTCCAGCAATAGGAATATTGTGGGAACTTAAATAAAATATCACAGTTTTTATGCAGATAATAAGGTGCACATGTATCAGGATTGTTTTCTGAATACATCCAGCTTCCATAATCAGCATACTCATTTATGAGATCAGGTCCCAGGCAGACAATCATCGCATTCTTCCTAGGATTAGCTGGAATATGTATCTTTGAGTTTACACCTGCCATTTCTGGTTCGCTGCTCTTCGTTCTAATTTCTCTTAAGACAGAAGAAAAGAACACCAATTATTACTATGATTCCCAGGATTAATGGGAATAAATTGATCCCTAAGTGATGGAGGAGTCCACCTGCCCCTTCCATTATGGTTTTAACTACACCAACAGCTGTTTTAGCTATTCCACCCACTAATCCAGAAAAAGCACGACCCAGGGCATTTGAAAATACCTCTGGCTTCAGTAGCTCGTCTAGGATCAGCTCCCATTCACTAGCTGTTAGTTCTATCATTCTCAGATGCTGTAAAAACTCATCCTCTGACATTAACCAAAGTGAAGACAAATTTCTTAATAATACATTTACATTTAAAACATGAGTCAATAACATTTTTAACTCAGTGAATTGTACTGGTTTAAATTCCATGTACTTTATTGTTTCAGTTAACCGGGCACTAAGTGTAGGAAAAAATTCCCACGGTCCACACTTAATGACAGATAGTGCAGTAACTAAATACAATATTCCCGGTTGAAACCCACACTGTGCTTTGTTTGACCGAAGGATATAAGATCCATTGGGTAATTTCAAAAAAACTTCTACTAGAGGACCGGGATTCGGTTCTAGAGGACAATCAGCTTCTCCCTCTAGTGTGAGGCAAGTATTAGAGACCTGCACCAGGGAATTACACACAGTTACAGGAACTTTGTGACAACCTTGTGCTATGATCCAGTGATAACCAGCATTATTAATACACAAGTGGGTTGGTTTAAAGATTTTAATTGTTTTAATCCAGGTGTTGCTTCCATTTGAGCTTTCCAAGAACTGACCAAAGTTCTGGATTTCCCAGCAACGTTTATAGACCTGGGTAGTGATTGGGAGAAAGATACGTCTGACCCCTTGTACTAGGGTTGAACCTAAGGTTGCCCATGGTTCTTTTCCCATTTCATGTTTGCTGACCTGCAAAATAACTTGTGAAGCCTCAACATGGGCATACTGAATTTGCTCAGCTATGAGGTTTATTTCCTCTAATATTTTTCCCAATTGAAGGTCTCCCCATTTGGGTTTTGGGGAAGTAAGACCATCAATAAAGTGAGTAAGCTGTTCTATTCTTGCTAGAACCTGTATTTTCTCATCAGTTGTGGATATGGCATCAATCCCTAACTGTAAGGTTTGAGCTAAGTAATCCCTTAATTGAAAAATACATGCTCTCAGCTGATATTCATTGGATTGAATACCTTTTATAGCAGTTTTAATTCTATCATTAAGATTAAGGAATGTATTTTGAACCTCCTGTTTCAAAGCATTCCTGCGCTTTCTGTTGGCTGTTCTCATCACCCAAGCGGGCAAGGGAAATGAGTCATTCAGCCATTTTGTCTGTACAATTAAATCTAACACAGAAGTAACCTGAGTGTCATTTAACCCCTCAGCTAAACCCCTGATACAGGCAGCGGTCAAAGACCGGCCTAGCACAGGTGCATTTTGAAAAAAATTAGCCTCCTGAGTAAAGAAGGGTCCCCATACCCTATTAGAAAACCTTTTATTACAAAGATTAACCTGATATTGCCAACTAGGGCAACAAAAGCAATTCGTCTGGGTGGACGAGGAACGGGTACAAAAGAATGGATTATTCCCGCACGCATTATTCCACAAAGATAAATTATAAAAAGAAATTCCACGCCAATGTGTAAAAGAGACAGGCAATTCATCACAAAAGACATGATAATGTGTACTATTTAAAAACAGAATTTCATAAGGTAGTCTACAAACATAAGACAGAGAGTCCTTAATCATTGGAAGGGGGAATCCTGTATCCTCTCCCCCCCATGTGGAATAATTAGCGTAAGAAAGTGTTACCTCAGGAAATATGTCCATCCAGGAGAAAATGAGACCTTTAATCAAACCTGAAAATTCATAATTAGAGCCAGACAAGGAGTCCTCCAGAGGCACCTTCGAAAGGGGATTGATGCAGGCACAAGATCCATTATGAAAACAAGGACGAAGGGCAAACAGCCGCTGGAACTGTTCAGAAGCACCAATATGTGGTTGAGAGCAGTGCTGCAGTTTCCAGGATGGAGTTTCAAGGATCCCAGTAAGATTGACACTCACTGCTCTGAAACCCAGGAACAAGTTCTGATATCTAATCGAACAGAACTCTGCACGGAAGCCATCAAGAGGAGATTCCGAAGTGATGGAAGAAAGCTGCAGGGAGGAACGCTCCAGCTGCAGAAACAGAGCAACAAGTCTGGACTCTAGACCCGCAGGCAGGGACTCCGGAGAGATGCCTTGCCAAACCTGGTGAGTGTAAAACCTGAAAGGAACATCAATATGCAATAAAACAGGATCTTGCACCAGCCAGCCATGGTATGGAACAAGAATAACACCAGAAGGCAAAGGCACTGCCAGAAGAGACAAAGGCTCAGAAGGTGAGCGCTTACTGACATGTGAGTGTGAATAACGGAGCTCCTGTGAAGCTGCGGGAGAAAAGGTGGAATGCAGCTGGGTATTAGATAAGAGATAAAATAGTGAGATAGGAGATGCAATAATTAAAAGCACCCAGCAAGCAATAACATACTTACAATAAGGTCTGTAAAAAAGAAACACAGCATGCAAAAAGGTACTGATTGGGGAACAAACCATACAGCATGCAAGCAAAAGCTTCTGCTGAAAGCGAGTGAAACATGGAGGACGCTCAGATGCGGGACAAGCTACACTGAGAACGACCTGATCTTCCTGCTCCGGGGTAGGCACAGCCATGTCACCGCTGAGAATGACATCAATTGCTGGAGCAGTGGGAGCGCTGGGCAGCGGTAGATCCTCCTGACCCATTGGCATCAGCGGAAACTGCGGATGCAGCAGAGGCTGGGGGTTGAACCGAGGCTCTGGTACCGGAAAACCCCAATGTCTCGGATACCAACTTGACATCTCTAATGGACACAACTTTCCTATTCTTTGGATCCTCAGAGTCAGAAAGCAACAGTCCCGAGTCACCTAGAAGTTCTGTAACAATAAAGGGATTAGACCAGTATGGTTCTAAAGAGCCACGAACATGCGTTTTGCTCAAAACTACGGAACCAATCTGAAAAGGATTTGGACTCCGAGAGGCCTTGTCAGAAGTAACCATAGCTTCTGAGGAGGCCATATTTTCAAGCATAGAGAACCCAAAGAGAGACATAGCGGGAGCTTCATGATTGGCAGTTATGGTACTATTAATCCGGATTTGGATCTCTGGAAGATGAAGGTACCAATTACTGGGGTTAGATTGCAAAGCAAAAATTTGCAGACTACGCTTAACCTCACCATTAATCCTTTCAACCATTCCATTAGATTCTGGACGATGTGGGTAGGAGAATTGATGAGTAATGCTATGATCAGCACAAAAGGTCTCAACCTCAGCATTTTTAAAGGCTGGACCGCCTTCTGTGCAAAGAAACTGAAAAGGCAAAATACCAAATACAATAGCCAAACGGTTAACAGTTACAATAGCAGTAATGCGTTTCTGTGCAAATAGAAACACAAAGCCAGTAAAGGAATCAAGCACAACCAAAATATGTCTGTAACCACGGGAAGAAGTAAGGGGACCAACATGATCCATATAGACCACCTGCCCTGGTCTAATGCCCCGTGGAAGTATCCCCTCAACATAAGGGTGTCCAGTCCGTTTGGGATTTGTGCGCTGACAATCCAAACAGTCACTGACCATTTTCTTTGCCTGACTTCTAGTCAAAACCCCATCAGAATGCTGGCACAAAGTAGCCGCATTCAAATGTAAGGAGCCATGCCTAGCAAGACGTGCCCTTACAGTTATCTCTTGCTGAGAGGCAGCCAATTTAGCTGCTTCATCTGCCAAAGAATTGTAACGAGAGTACCAGCCCACGGTCTGGTGAGCAGGCACATGCAAGACAAGCACCTGCACAGTAAGTTTCTGTGAAATAGAAAATATTAATCTCCAGTGAGCTCTGTGTGCAATAGGCTTGCCTGTAACATCTAAAAAGTCACTGTTTTCCCACACTTTCATATGTGAATTAAACCCAGACACCACATATGTAGAATCAGAACAAACCATAACGGATCTATCAGGATCCAAATTGGGCGTTTGCTCAATATGTGTCAAAGCCTTTTGAAAGGCAATCAGCTCCGCCTGCTGTGAACTCATATCACCTAATTGCCAAGTATGTGTGGCAAAGACTTTCCACTGACCCCTTTTATTAGGAGTTAAAATAACATTAGCTGCACCAGCAAAAAATGCAGTAAGATAGTCACCCGAGGGTGTGGCAGAACCATCAGTAAAAATTACCAATTGAACCTTCTGATAAATAGGAGGAAGGAGCCTATCCTGCTCAGTAGATAAGCAAAGATCCTCACAAGTTAAAATAATGTCAGAATCAGCCAAACCATTCTGATAATGGAATTGCATATCGTCTCTATATTGATCAGCACGCCATTGAACCCAGCGTGTGGAGAGAGCCCTACTCTCTGGGAGGGAATGGCGAGTGACAGCCTGTAACTGGGGAATCCCAGTATAACAATGAATAATCTTACCCTGAGCAAGAGCAGAGACTTTAGACAGGCAATATCTGACAGCCGTCAGTGTACGCTCCACAATATTAAATTTCCTCTCAGGCTGAGAGAAAGTATGTGTAATATAACATATGGGCTGAGATTCAGCATGGTTACTGATTGTAGCCAAGAAATGAGAGTCAGAAACCTGCAACGTGACATCTAAATCTTTAGATGATTTACGGTGCACCAAAGGGGCTGAAACTTTGACAGCCTCTTGCAGCGCTCTCAAACATTCAGAATGAACAGTAGACCAATCACGTGCCACAACGGCATCTCCTTTAAGCAAATCATACAAGGGGGCTGCTAATGAGGCAAAACTAGGCACAGTTTTACGTGCAAAATTAAGTGTCCCCATGATTACTTGCAATTGGCGAGATGTCTTAGGCACCGGGAAGGATATAATCTTTTCTTGGAGGGTGGGGGCAAGGCTAGCACCTGCCACCCCGATTAAAAATCCCAGAAACTTAACTTCCTCAAAACCAATTCTGGCTTTGGCAAAATTAACTACAAAGCCTTCCTCACCCAGTACCTGTATTAGTTTAACAACAGAATCCCAAAGCACATCCAGCTTATCAGAAGCCAGATATATATCATCAACATAAGGAACAGCATTATCAATGTTATGTCGTTGAAGGAGTTCCTCAACGGCAGCAGAAAATAAAACAGGGGAATTTTTAAAACCCTGAGGGAGCCTGGTATACTAATACTGCTTACCCCTGAATGTGAATGCAGTGACAGGGGAAGTGCTAATCGGAATACTCCAAAAACCATTAGCTAGATCCAAGGTGGCTTTCCACCTAGGTCGTGGCAAATTATCAATTGTAGATGCAGGATTCAACGTCTGAGCCGCAACTGTCTCAGAAGAGGCGTTAAGTACTCTATAGTCAATGACCATTCGAGTACTCCCATTTGGTTTGGGCACAGGAAGGAGGGGTGAATTAAATTCAGAATATTCCTCAATTAAAACACCCTGAGTAAGTTTCTGAGAAATAATAATATTTAAATCATTGTAGAATTTCTTATGAACAGGATACTGTTTTTGAGGACTGAAAGGCTTATTTAAAACTATCTCTATTGGCTTAGGGGTCTGTACTAAACCAGTGTGGGTATAATAGAGCTGAACGAGCCCTAACTTAAGCCATTCAGTAAACAAATTCTGCAGCTCAGCCTCTCCAATGATGGATTTGAGCTGAGGAGAAATTGAAGCTTTTACAGCCTCAAAGCCATAAAGGGGGTCCTCCAACATCATAGAAGGCAAAACAGGCACAGCAGCCTGTGTGAAATAAATTGCAAAAGGATCCTCCTCATCAAATAAACATGCCACTTTTATGGTTCGGGACCCTTTGAAGTAAGGGGAAAAGATTTCTACAGTCGCCAAGGGAGCTTGAGAATGCTTCCCTGCAAACATAGTAATTGTGACATTTTCATTTAAATATTGAATTGTATCCCATTCTCTAGTCAGGATATTAATTGTAGTACCTGAGTCCATCATGCCCACAAATAGATCACCCTGCTCCTTATTCTGGATCCACAGGGGGTTTAGACGTGGAGCCAGCATTGCCATGGAAAGTGGCTCGCTTCACAGGCTTTTTGTGAGAAGAAGGGGGAGGGCGGTCTGCCTTAGTTACAGCTCCGGACACCGCTGGAGGTTTCTCAGGAGCTGGAAAGCGGGCAGGAGGGGTCCCTCGATTATCCCTCACAGGATAGCGGGGAACCCACCCAGTATTAGAGGGATTTCGTGGAGGGGGGGGGTGTATAATCCTGTCTAGAATTCCCAAACCCCCTATTGTCCCTCTGATTTCTATCCTGGGAAGAAGGATTCCTGAAATTAAAACTCACTCGTCTGGAAGTTTTCTCAGGCTGAGTGCGCTGGATCTCTCTGCCCCTTTCCCTGGGTCTGTCAGACCCTGGCTGAGCCTGTTTAAGTGGCTCAGAAGGGATTAATGGACGACCAGCCGCCTCGAAGACTTGCTGGATAATGAATGGGAACTGCTCATGTCGATCTGCCTGGGCCAATGCACTTAAACGATTACTAAGATCAATACGAATAGAGGTATCAGATTAACATCAGCTGGAAGCGTCCCCAAAGCCCGCCTTACTCTATCTGCTTTTCGATCAATCTCACTACGGGCCCCGAATTCTCCAGGCGTCCCCAAAGAAAACGAGGTTTGTCCGTAATGATCTCTGAGCGTTTGAAAGCAGTGCAATAGGGCATTGTAAAACGCATTCTTTTTCCCCGCCGGAATTTGATCCACAGGCGGGGCATCAAAGGACAAAATAGCATCAAGAGGCGGACGCGGTTCAGTGAACGCCAAGCCCCCTCTTTTTTCAGAAACCGGAATTACCGGATTCTCTACAAATAAGCATTTACCAAGTGAAAAAGACATCTGACAATCAGGGAGAGCAAAAGGAACAAAATCCTCTTCTGCTCTTCTATTTAGCCCCTGGTGTCTGCCCTGTGCAGTAAGAGCTTTTAAACGACAAATGTCAACATGAAAGCACGGTGACGAGTCACTGGCCACTTGTAAATGCAGGACAAAGGACTGATTTTCCCTGATATGATTGGCTTCAACCCACTTACGGAACGTTGCTTCTTGAGAAGCTCTAATTCTATAAGGGTCAGCCATTGCAACCAATTACAAAAACTGCTGCAAAAGGCAAAATTACATGACTGGAAAATAATATTTAATTCTACAGGAGATTTAAACCACGTTGGGCGCCATGTGGTAAATTTTGAATGGAAGTATTGAGGCTTCTACCCTTAGCAGAATTTAAAACCAGGGAATCCTGCCTTGATAAAATATCCCACTTCCACTTCTATTTCCCTACCCTTTCTGCCTTGAGACAAAAAGTTTACTTTCAGGGGTGTGTTCGAATCTACCACAGAAATTTTTTATTAACCATTAATTCTTGCAGCACATCATGCATAAATAAACCAGTCAGTTTATTGTAAAAATATTTTATTTCAGATAAAGAAAGGCATGAATAAATATCTCTAAATGACTAAAACACTTTTATGTTCAAATCTTAACTTTACCAGAGTATATCCTACAATCAATGTAAGAGCCATTAAAAAAAAGTAATTGAAATTATTAATATCAGATAAATGTCTATTAATATCATCTTTTTAGAAATTAATACATTTCTAATACATCTGCCAATGTAGAAACAATAGCAATTTAAAGGTTCTCATATACTTGAATAAAAGATTATATTTACCAATTATCTGAAGCACCCCGCTTGTGTCTCTCTCAATCACGTGCGAAGAAAGTCTAAGTAGCACCTCTCCCTCTCCCTCAAACTGCCACTGTTTTATACACTTAAGACCCTTTGATCCAGGGTAGCTGTTACTCTTCCATCAACACATTTATCTCTTAGCCTTTGAAGAACTTTTTCTAGGGACCTTGACTAGGGTTCAATCAATTTTTCATATCAGAACAGTAAAATATAGGATTTATTCTTATTCTGTTTATAGCTTCGCCCATTTTTGATTTTTAATTGGATTTCTTTTGTAGTTCTAAGAGAAAATCTTTTTCACTCCCTTCTGTCACAAGAGTCACGCTTAATTTATTGGCCATCTGTTTTTAGGGTGGTCAATCATGACACCTGCTTCTAGGATGCTCAATGTCATAAAATGCAGGTGTTTTCTTACTTGAGATAAGAGAAAGTGGTAAACAACTGTACTCTCAAAGTCTGAAAGTGGGACAAAGGTGAAATCTTGAGGTTTTAAGTAGGGTAAAGGTGAAAGCTATGTGCTGGAGCTTTTTCAGCACAGCCATGACCGATGTCATGGCTTTTAAAAGTAAAGGCTTATGGGTATTAAATGCTAACATGTTTCTTTATGGCTAATTGATTACTGACTTCACTAAATATAAGTAATTATCAATAAAGCACAAAATATTAAGATATTTTCTGACACCCCCATCGCTACCATCAGTACCCCCTTCCAGACCGTCCTGCATTCTTCGATGCCATCGGTACCCCTCCCCCATGGTACATTGATGCCATCGATCCCTGGATTGATTCTATCAGTGCCATCCATGTTTTTCATCCATGGCACTGATTTTTCCCTGGGTTTCATGGATGCCATCACTACCCGGATGGATGCTATCGATGCACACCCTTGTGTCATTGGTGCCATCGATGCCCTGGTCGATGTCATCGATGCCCAGGACACTTCCATTGGTGCCATCGTCGATTCCATCGATGCCGAGGTCGATTCCATCGGTGGCATCGATGCCTGGATCGATTCCATCGATTCCATCGCCAATGCCATCAGTGCTTTTGTCACTATTATCCTTGCTCTGCTCAGGACATTGATGTTTTTCATATATATATATTTTTGACGATGCCCTCGAGGCCACTTCGGCCGCCATCGACACCGTCAATACCGACATAGCATCTCCACGTAATTCCCTCGCCTAAACACAGTGCTCCATGCTTTGGTTTCTTATTAAAGCCCTGTATTAGCCTACGATACTACATAATGCCAGGAGCAGTGCAGGCATGCTGACAGTCCGTCAACATTCGCCATCCAAGACAGCGAGAGCATCCACCTCGGCACTGGGGAAAGACCAGGCCGAGCACCGTGCCACTCATTGTCACCGGCACGGTGACCGTCCGCCACCAATGCCATCCCGCACATTGGTGCTATCCTTCTCGGTGCTGGAGAATGCCCGGGCCGAGCAACATCACCACTGCCATCACCACTGTTCCACACAGTGCTGGCAGTCCTTGGTGCTCCAGAAACACTGGACTGAGTTCCGAAGAATTCTGGACTGGCATCACGAGACATCGAGGTGCTGCAATGAGGGCTGGATTCACAAATCAAAAATTGCTCCCCTGTACCCGGGCGTTCCCACTGACACCGGTGCAGGGTTCTGTACCTCCACAAATTTATATGGTAGCGACAGACATGCTCAGCCTGGACTCCTCTGTACCTGCACCACCATACCAGGTTACAGAGTTGAGTCGGACGTCTACGTCCACCAGGCTATCCCTCGATGACTCCTGAAATCCACGGCGCCATCCATCTTTGTCGGCTCGTCCTTCTGCGATCCACAACGGATGGTAAGTATTCTACTTTAATCCCGCTTCAGCGACAATCCCATTGAGATCTGTTCTCTAAACCGGGCCATATGGTTCAATAGGTTCTAGGTCGTCTGGCATTGCAAGTGTCACATATCGCTATTGCCAGCTATGTTGGACACAATACCAAGAGAACCTCTCTACCAATCATTTGGGATTACATCAGGACATCCTCCTGTTGTTAGCAACGGGACTCTGCACTGATTAATACTCTGGTTTCTGGTTCCTAATTAAGGACCGAAATTCCAGATACATTCGCTGATTTGCTAAACACGAGATTCAGCAAACACTGTCTCAATTGCAAGTCCACCTCGATACCTGGCGACAGGTCTCGACATTTTCTTGTATAGCACACACAAATGTGGGCACGACCTTTACCGCTCACACTCCCGTGGGAGATTACATGTTATCCTGAATACATCAGCTCCGCCAGTTGGACACCTCCTGGTCTCTCAACTTGCCAGATATCAGAGCGGCCACCCCACTTTGTACCAAGGTTCAGGATACAGTCCTCCGGATGCTTCAAAGCGCAGAGGCGGAGGGGTGGGTGGGGGAGTATTAATTACACTATTCTTCTTTCAACAGAAAGTAGTTACTCTCCGCCCATCCTGGACCTCAGAAATATCAACTTTCTTCAGAAGGGACAAGTAAAATGGTGTCTCTCATCACCATGCTTCCATATCGCAGTAAGTAGATTGCCTCTAATCTTTCAATGTGCTTCATGGTGAGTCAACAATATTACAATCCCAAGCTCTGCCGGTTGCACCAGCTTCAGCAACTGGGGTATTTCATTAAATCACTATCAGTGACTGCTGTTTCTCTACGGAGTACAACATCATTCACGCTTTTCCTTGCATGGACAGCTGCATATCTACAGTCAATCCAAGCAAAGAGCTCTAACTTCTTCATAACTCACTATAAATCTACTACCTGGGATTGCTGTCACTGCCATAAATCCCTTATAGAACACTTCTGGGCACCACAGTCACAACGACCTTCCTGTCCAGCAACCGCGTAGACATTCTAACAAATTCCTATATGTTCCTGTGCACATATTCCATAACTTCAGCCCCTTAATTCTTTCATTGTCGGGCCATGGGGTTTTTTTGGGGTTTTTTCACTATGCACTTTTCTCATAGATCCAAAATTGCTAAGGGTTAGGTTCAGTGAAATTTCATTATCAGTGGGTCTAAGCTGTTCAACCGTTTTCGTCCCTCATCCATATTGCAGATCTAGAACCAAAACCTAGTCTGGTCCTGCTAATGCTCGCATTTAATCAGGGTTGTAAAATTTGACCTAACATCTTCTCAACCCAATATGCATCTATTCCACTCCAGGCACAGTTTCACATGAACTTCCTGGAGCTTATAGCCATGAGTTATGCCCTTATGCCTTCCAATACTGCCTCTGCAACAAATCTTTGTGCATACAGACAGACAGCATAGGGACAATGTGCTTTTCCAACACACAAGCAAGCATAACCTCTTTGCTGCTCTGCTAGGAAGCTCTGCAGCTCTACCCTTGGCCCTTGCTCGCTCCATGCATCCTCGGGCCACTTATCTAACAGACTTACTGAACGCACTAACAGACCTTTTCCATATAGGTTTCCATCCTCTCGAATGGTCTCGGACTACATGTGTAGCGAGAGAAATCTTCTAGCGCCGAGGTCAACCGAACTTGCCCTCTGCGTCCGCATTGAATCATACGGTGCACGGATTTTCCTCCCTTCACATGTATCCAATGTGTTCCCATAGGCGCCTTTGTTCCATCAATGCCCTCTTATATGTGTCTCTTCTGCTACCTCTCATAGCCAGCACTCTTCTAATGCTGAAACGGGACGGGGTTCACTGTTCCTCAGACCCACGTCCTGGCCGAGACCAGTATGTTTCCCATACTTCTCGGTCTATCACACCAGTAACCAATTCGCCTTCTTACAAGTCAGTCTCATATCATAGACTCACTGATATTCTCACAGGACAAGCAGGATGGTTGTCCTCACAAATGGGTGACATCGAGGATGGAGCCCACCACGGAAAACTTCTGTCAAAGTTTAACAGAACTTTGACTGGCCCCTACTGGGCATGCCCAGCAAGGCACTGACCCTGCAGCCAGCAGGGGTCTCCCTTCAGTCTTCTTTTTTCCGCGCAGCAGTTGCCACGCGGTGAAAGGAGCTCTCTAACCACGTTCCTGACAGGAATTTGGAAATTAATTTCCTAAGAAAATTTGCCCCTCAGGGGTCTCCCTTCGACAAATTTTTTAGTCATCTTACGGAACCCGGTAAGTTTTTTGCCTTCTTCCATCGACTACCGTCGAATTTGGCCCTCGAGGCCTGTTGGCACTTACCGATCCCCAGCCTAAATTTTGGCTTCCAGCCATGGCAACGGGGTTCCGTCGTTGTCCGGATTGTACCCGGACTATGTCCATCACAGACCCCCACAGGGTTTGTGTAATGTGCCTTAATGACACCCAAGGGTCGCAAAGCCAGGATGGAGAAGATGGGGCTCCTCTTCCATGCACCCACCCCAACGCCATCGATAGCATCGACGTCATCGGAACCGGCACCGTCGAAGTTGTACCATCATCGTCAACCCTCCGGTGACCGTCCGCCATCGATCGCTTCTCGGCCGTCGACTCCCGTCCCTTCCCCGGATGGGCGAGGGGATCGGAAGGAAAAGCACCGCCATCGACGGCACAAGTCTCGGCCTGTCGAGGATCCACAGCCATCGACCTCTACTCAAGCCGAGCCACCGACAAAGAAGCCGCGAACAGACCGGACGCCCTCCACGTCTCGTTCGCCGGCATCGAGGAAACCCTCACCCTCTCGGGGTGTGGGGGCCGTGATCCCATCGGTTACGGTGGTCCCTCCAGCCCTGCCTCAGCCTCCCTCTCCCGTCGAGCCGGGTATGTTTACCCCTGGTCTCCGGGCAGAACTGGACCGGCTGGTCCAGGAGGCCATCGAGAAAGCGATGAAGAAATTACAACCTCCATCGGCACCGTCTCCGGCACTGGTTCCAGTGCCGCCCCCGGCACCGATGCCGGCACCGGCTTCGCCACCGAGGAGGGAACCGACCACCGAGCCGTTGATACAAGCGCTAGCACCGCTACTGAGCCGCATGGAGGCACTCATGACGGCCCTTCCATCGGTGATTCCAGTGCCATCGACAACACCACCGTCTCCGACTGGTTTCTCATCGGCAGGAGAAACACCGTTTCGAATTCCCCCTTCCGGGGTAGTTCCATCGGTACCTTCTGGTATATCTCCACCGATTTACCCTTCGGCTCCATCGATTCCGCGCCAGGCACCGATTCCATCGGCAGCACCGAAGCCATCGATGCCATTTCTGGTTCCACCTACCGCACCGATTCCACCTCGGTTTCCATCGATGCCTTCAGAGCCTCAGCCAGGTCCATCAGGGCTACAAGCCCCACATGATCCCTACGATACCTGGGGTGATGATGATGATACCTCTTCTGACACAGATTTGCCTTCGCCACCATCTCCTACAGAGAGTAGAAAAAGATCTCCTCCTGAGGATCTATCTTTCATTAATTTTGTGAAAGAGATGTCAGAAGTTGTACCTTTCCAACTACAATCTGAAGCTGATGACAGACACCAGATGATGGAACTATTTCAATTTCTGGATGCTCCAAAAATCATCGCTTCCATCCCTATACACCAGGTGTTTTTGGATCTGCTCAAGAAAAACTGGGAATCTCCTTCATCGGTGTCACCAGTTAACAAGAAAGCTGACTCCACATACCTTGTCCAGTCAGCACCAGGTTTCCAAAAACCTCAACTGGATCATCGCTCTGTTGTGGTTGAGTCCGCACAGAAGAAGGCCAAGCGTCTTAAGCCGCACTCTTCTACCCCACCTACCAGGGACAACAAGTTCCTGGATAGTGTGGGACGGAAAGTGTATCATGGAGCTATGTTGATTTCACGCATAGCTTCATATCAACTTTACATGACTCAATACAACAGAGCCATCCTTAAGCAGATGCAAGACTATGCTGACACGTTGCCGGACCAATACCAACCGCAGCTTAAAGCCCTTCTTCACAAGGGATTTGAGGCAGGGAAGCACGAGATTAGGACTGCCTACGACATTTTCGATGCTTCCACGAAGGTTTCAGCCACAGCCATCTCAGCCAGACGTTGGGCTTGGTTAAAGTCATCCAACCTTCGCCCTAGAGGTCCAAGATCGTCTTGCTGATTTGCCCTGCTTAGGCGACAATTTGTTTGGGGAACAAATTCAACAGATTGTGGCGGAGTTAAAAGACCACCATGAGACGTTGAAACAACTCTCATCTGTCCCACCTGAGGTGACCTCCAAGCAACCGCAAAAGAAGGACTCTAAGAAGTCGTTCTTTCGACCACGCCGCTACTACCCTCCGTCAACTAGGGCTCGTCCTGCACGGTCCTCTAACAGGCCTCAGCCTCGTCAGCCGAGAAAGCAAAGACCTACTGTAGCCCCACCTCCTGGGCCTGCGGCGGGCCTTTGACTTCCCTGTATTGAGCACATGCCAACTCCCTCTTCCACACATCCCTGTGGGAGGTCGGCTGTACCACTTCTTACCCCGTTGGAAACAGATTACCTCAGATCAGTGGGTGCTAGCAATTATCGCACAGGGTTACCACCTCAACTTCATAACACTTCCGCCAGACTCCCCGCCCCTTCAGGCATGGACTCTAACCAGCCATTTGACTCAATTACATCAAGAAGTATCCCTTCTTCTACAGTCAAATGTTATAGATCCCGTCCCTCCTTGTCAACAAGGGAAAGGATTCTATTCCAGATACTTCCTAATACCAAAGAAATCAGGGGGGTTACGTCCAATTCTGGACCTTCGGGCCCTCAACAAGTATCTACGAAAAGAGAAGTTCAAGATGGTAACCCTGGGCGCCTTGCTCCCTCTGTTGCAAAAGGGGGATTGGCTGTGCTCTCTCGACCTCAAGGACGCTTATACCCACATTGCGATAACACAATCTCATCGCAAGTATCTGCGTTTTCTGATAGGCCATGACCATTATCAATACCGGGTACTACCTTTCGGGCTGGCATCTGCTCCACGAGTCTTTACCAAATGTCTCGTAGTAGTAGCAGCATTTCTCAGGAAGGAAGGTGTCCACGTCTACCCCTATCTGGACGATTGGCTAATCAGGGCCTCCACCCCTCAAATTGCGCAATCCTCCCTAAAGTTGACAATTCACACACTCCTCTCCTTAGGGTTTCTTGTCAATTACGAGAAATCTTGCTTGGTCCCATCTCAGACCTTATCCTTCATTGGAGCAGACTTGGACACCTTACAGGCAAAAGCCTACCTTCCACTTCAACGAGTCCAAACTCTCATGTCTCTAGCTCGCCAGCTCCAGTCTCAACACACTGCCACAGCTCGCCAATTCCTCATCCTCCTAGGACACATGGCATCCTCGGTTCAAGTCACTCCCTTGACCCGACTAGCCATGAGAGTAACGCAATGGACTCTGCGACACCAATGGCTTCAAGCTTTCCAGCCTCTGTCCTACATCGTCACAGTTACACAAGCGCTACGCCTGTCTTTAACCTGGTGGACGACTCAAGTCAATCTCCTTCAGGGCTTACCCTTTCTCCTACCAGATCCACAGGTAATCCTAACCACCAATGCTTCCCACGTCGGTTGGGGGGCCCATGTGGACGATTTACAAACCCAAGGGTTGTGGTCGCCAGAGGAAGCCGAACACCAGATAAATTTCTTGGAACTTCGAGCAATTCGCTACGCGCTCAGAACTTTCCAAGATCATCTATCAGATCAGATAATCTTAATCCAGACAGACAACCAAGTGGCCATGTGGTACATAAACAAGCAGGGAGGCACAGGCTCCTTCCTTCTGTGTCAGGAAGCTGCGCAGATTTGGGCAGAAGCCCTCTCCCATTCCATGTACCTCAAGGCCACTTACTTGCCGGGAGTAGACAATGTATTGGCAGACCAGCTGAGCCGTGTCTTCAAGCCACACGAGGGGTTTTCCCCGCATAGACCTCTTTGCGTCCCCTCAGAACCACAAAGTGGACGATTACTGCTCTCTCATTCGGAGCCAACACTCTCAGCCGAGGGATGCCTTCTCCCTCAAGTGGACGACAGGTCTGCTTTATGCATTCCCTCCACTTCCTCTTCTGTCAAGGACTCTCGTGAAGCTACGCCAGGACAGGGGAACCATGATCCTGATAGCTCCCCACTGGCCACGCCAAGTGTGGTTTCCCATACTCCAGGATCTCTCCATCCGCAGGCACATCCCTCTGGGAACGGATTCGCATCTGCTCACTCAAAACGACGGATGCCTCCTCCATCCCAACCTCCAAGCCTTGTCCCTGACGGCATGGATGTTGAAAGGTTAGTCCTTCAGCCTTTTAACCTTTCGGATTCGGTTTCTCGTGTCCTGATAGCTTCACGAAAGCCCTCCACCAGAAGATCATATTCATATAAATGGAAAAGGTATACATCATGGTGCACTTCTCAGTCCCTTGATCCCCTTTCCTGTCCAATCTCTAAGTTCTTGGACTACTTATGGCACCTATCAGAATCCGGTCTAAAGACCTCTTCCATTAGGATGCATGTCAGTGCGGTAGCCGCCTTCCATAAAGGTATAGAAGGTGTCCCTATTTCAGTACAACCCCTGGTGACACGCTTTCTTAAAGGCTTGCTCCATCTGAAGCCACCCTTACGTCCTCCGGCCCCATCTTGGGACCTTAATCTGGTTCTTGGTCGTCTAATGAAACCACCTTTCGAACCTCTGCACTCCTGTGAATTGAAGTATCTCACATGGAAAGTATTATTCCTATTGGCTATCACTTCAGCTCGCAGGGTTAGTGAGTTACAGGCCTTAGTCACCTATCCGCCTTACACTAAACTCCTGCAAGACAGGGCGGTGCTCCGCACTCACCCTAAATTTTTACCTAAGGTAGTTTCTGCATTTCATATCAATCAATCCATCATACTACCTATCTTTTTTCCCAGGCCCCATTCCAACTCTGGGGAACAGACTCTGCATACCCTAGACTGTAAACGAGCTCTAGCGTTTTATCTAGACCGTACAGTTGCTCACAGGAAGAGCACTCAGTTGTTTGTCTCCTTCCATCCTAACAAGTTGGGACAACCTGTGGGTAAGCAGGCTCTTTCCTCCTGGTTGGCGGACTGCATTTCTTTTTGCTATCAGCAAGCTAGCATTCCTTTTCAAGACCGTGTTAAAGCACACTCTGTGAGGGCCATGGCGACTTCAGTAGCTCACCTTCGATCGGTGCCGCTTCCTGACATCTGCAGGGCTGCAACCTGGAGTTCTCTCCATACCTTTGCAGCCCACTATTGTTTGGACAAAGCTGGAAGATAGGACTCCATCTTCGGCCAATCTGTCTTGCGTAACCTTTTTCCAACATGATGTACCAACACCCTTCCACCTTCCCGGTAGGGTGCGGATGCCCTTTCCCAAATTCCACCCCAGTTGTTGTGCCTGTTGCACGTCGTTGGGTGCATTTGGTGCAAGCTAGGACATCCTCAGCTCGGTACTCACCCATTTGTGAGGACAACCATCCTGCTTGTCCTGTGAGAAAGCAAATGTTGCTTACCTGATGTAACAGGTGTTCTCACAGGACAGCAGGATGTTAGTCCTCACGAAACCCGCCCGCCACCCCGCGGTGTTGGGTTCGTTTTAGTTTTTACTTTTTTAGGCACTGCCTGTAGCTTTGAAAATCAGACTGAAGGGAGACCCCTGCTGGCTGCAGGGTCAGTGCCTTGCTGGGCATGCCCAGTAGGGGCCAGTCAAAGTTCTGTTAAACTTTGACAGAAGTTTTCCGTGGTGGGCTCCATCCTCGATGTCACCCATTTGTGAGGACTAACATCCTGCTGTCCTGTGAGAACACCTGTTACATCAGGTAAGCAACATTTGCTTTCTCAGGTACTGGTAGCGTCACAAAAACCCTTCCACACCCAAATACTACCATTCAAAATGGCATGATTTATCACATGACGTTTAAAAAAGGGTTTTACCCTTTTTCTTTTTTCTACACCACTCTTTTATCTTACTCCCTCGGATTCTGCTCCCCAGATATCCTTCACATGGGTACACCTCGGTTCCAATTGGCATACCACTTGGGAGTGGGGATACCCGATTAATGGTCACCCCCTTCTGAGTCAATTTACCATGGATTATCCACTGATCAAGCTGCCTCTGTTTTCACTAGTCATGGAATGGGACATGTAATTCGTGCTTACAAGTCTCATACGTTCTCCGTTCGAGCCTTTCCGTTCCTCTCACTTAACAGTCTGTCATGGGGAACTCTTTCCCTCATAGAGTTCACTTCTACCAACAGGGTCAGTGAGTTACACACCTTGTTACATACTCACCCAACCCTGCGTTCCTCCGTGACCAAGTGGTTTTATGTTTTCAACTTCATATCCTTCTTAAGGTAGACGTTGCATCTCACCTTACTCAGAATATACTCTTTCCCAACATCTCTCTCTCACCAAAGCAAGAGGGTTTTTTCCACTCCTTGGACTGTAATAGTGTACTTGCATTCTATCTAGATCGCACTGCACTCCATAGGAATTCCACCTAACTCTTTCCTTCTGTGGCAAGAGCCAAGATGCGAGTTCCAGTGGGCAAACAGACCTATTCCTCCTAATTGATGGTCTGTATCTCTTTCTCCTACCAACAAGCAGGCATTTCACTACAACAGAGTGTGTAATCACACTCTGTTACATCCGTCCCAGCCTCCATAGCTTACCTTCAGCCGCTGCTGCTTGTACATATTTATCAGGCTGCGACCTGGAGCTCTCTCCATACCTTCGCAGCCATTATTGCTTAGATACGACTAACCGGCATGCTCCATGTTTGGCCAGTCCGTCTACTCCTATTCTTTTCGGTTTAACTACCCAACATTCTTCCACCAACCCGTTAAGGGTTTCAGGATGCCCTCCATTCCAAATTCCACCCCCATCATTGCGCCTTTTGCGCGTCTTGGTTGCATTTGGTGCACTCTCGGGCATCCTCAGCTCGGTACTCACCCATATGTGAGGACTACCATCCTGCTTGTCCTGTAAGAAAGCAAATGTTGCTTACCAGTAACAGGTGTTCTCTCAGGACAGCAGAATGTTAGTCCTCACAAAACCCACCCGCCACCCCGCGGAGTTGGGTCTGTATAAATTTTTATTTTTATTTTAGTTTCGCTTGCCCTTTTTGCTATAAGACGAGACTGAGGGAGACACCTGTGGTCACAGGGATAATTGCAAGCTGAGCATGCTCAGTGCACTCAGTGTGTCAGTGTCAGTCAAAGCTTTATAGAAACTTTGACAGAAAAGGTTTCCATACAGGGCTCCATCCTGTGATGTCACCCATATGTGAGGACTAACATCCTGCTGTCCTGTGAGAACACCTGTTATAGGTAAGCAACATTTGCTAACTGCTTACTTTCAGCAATATTCACATTCAACAATTACCTTTAGGACAGAGATGTGCCAGGAACTGCCTTCTCCTGGAGATGCAGGGCTTGTCTATTTCACAGTGGGCCTACACTTTTATTTCTCTTCTCAGGGAACCCACCCACAGAACTACTTGTCTCTCTGGCTTTTAAGGTGAACTAGGTTAGATGCCTGGTCCTGTACTGGTTAAAGAGGGCTTATAGAGACACTTCGTCACAAACCCTCTCTCTCAGCTTGGACCTGTCAGAGCATTTTTACCCAACCTGGATAGCTTTCCAGGTAGATGACTTTTCTTTCTCACTGTGGGACCAAAACCAAGCAAGCCCTTTCTCATCTGACATTTACCTTCAGCTTTATATATTTTCTATGGAATTCTCCAGATCTCTCACTCAGTAAACTTGCGATAAGGTACAGGGTCTCCACTTTCTCTTCCCGCTCAGGATACCCTTAAAAGTGCCCCAACTTTCACCACTATCCTCTGTATTCTTTGCCCAGTGTCCCCACACTTTGTTACATGAGTCCAACAAAAGCTTCGAGTTCCAGTTCTCCTCTTCAAGGCAAATTATTTCTAGGACTCCTTCCAAAAGGTCTCACTTATACTCCTTGGGGAATTGCTGCAGTCACAGAGAAAAAAATCTCAGCCTTCCTCGAGACTCCTAGGTTGTATTTTCCCATTCTCTTGCTCCTTGACCTGTATTTTTTCATTTTCTACTGTTACGGATTATACGTCTGTACCAGTCTTTATCACAGCCTCTTCAGGCCTTTTTGTGCTGCCTTCATCATGCCTCCCTGTAGCACTTCCTTCAGAGCTCCCTGCAGTGCCTCCGTCAGGCATCTCTACTAATTTTTGGTAGGCCCTCTGCAACAGCCATTGTTTTTGTCTCTTCAGGTTTGGTCTGCCTCTCCCCCATTTCCAATAAGACCCATACCGCAAGCAGTGGCGTAGCCAGAATTGATTTTTTGGGTGGGCACAAGGTTAACATAGGTGGGCACAAGGCATGCAGGTCTACTAGTTGTTTTCTTACTGATAAATAATGCCATATACTGCACCCTAGAATGGCTTTCTAAGTAGTTTGCAACAGCCATTATGTGTCATGTATGAAACTTTAAAATAATTTACTTCAATTATTTCAAGTATAGAAAACAATCAAATCCAATCATATAATAAAACAAAAATTAATGTATTCTTTCATGAACCATCTTTGCAGAAACCCAGAAATCTTCATAAATACAATAAAATATAATTAATCATCAGAACAGGTGCAGTGCAAAGCTAGGGCAATTCACATTACAAGTAACATGAAAAAAAAAATTCAAATTCTGGTGTAATCTCAGCAAAAAATAACCCTCCACTGCTATTTTGTGAAGTAACAAACTCTTGCAAAGAAAGAGGCATCTGGAACCTTGCCAAACAATCACAGCACTGACTCTCAGGATTCAAACAGCAACCTTATGAAAAAGCAGCAATGCAAATACTACACCAGGCCCTAGAACATTAATACATCACCTACGGGAATAACAGAACAGGCTGGACTACTACTACAGAGAAACTATATGCTAGAAATACTCATTTCTGTCACAAACAGGCAAAACTGAGACCGACCCTTACCTAATATAGAAATAAGAGACTATAAATTAGAAACAGAAACATGTAGATAAAGCCAAAATAGAAAGCCTGAGAAACTAAAATGTCTGAACAGTGGAATACTTAAGAAAGAGCAAAATACAAAAATATAAGAATGCACATTCCCAAAGATGACATATTTAAATTGCTAACATCTCTCTCTCTCTCTCTCTATATATATATATATTTTTTTTTTTTACCTTTGTTGTCTGATCTTTGTATTTTTCTAATCAGTTGGTCCTGGTCTCTCTTTCCCATTTTTTCCCTTGTCGCTCATTTCCTAATTCCTCTTCAGTGTCTTTTCTACTACTGTCTTCTTCCCTTCCACACACACACACACACACACACACGCTTTCTCTCACAGACTCCCTCACACACTCAAGCTCTCACTCTCATATGCTCTCCCCCCACCCCAGCTCACATTCTCTGCAGACACACATACAAGCTCTCACTTTCTCACCCCTCCCCAGGCTTATATTCTTATGCACACACAGACGCACATCCAGGCACCCATTCTCATCCACACACACAAACCCATTCTCCCATTCTCACCCACACAAACACACATTTAAGGTCCCATTCTCACCCACACATACACACTTTCAAGCACCCATTCTTACCCACATATTCAAGCTTCCATTCTCACCCACACACACAAACCCAGGCTCCCATTCTCACCCATATATATACACATTCAAGCTTCCATCCTCACCCACATATTCAAGCTTCCATTCTCACCCACATATTCAAGCTTCCATTCTCACCCACACACACAAACCCAGGCTCCCATTCTCACCCATATATACACACATTCAAGCTTCCATCCTCACCCATATATACACACATTCAAGCTTCCAACCTCACCCACATATTCAAGCTTCCAACCTCATCCACATATTCAAGCTTCCATTATCACCCACACACATTCAAGACTCCATTCTCACTCCCATACACACCCAAGGTCCGATTTTCACCCACACACACACAAGGCTCCCATTCTCATCCTCACATACACATTCAAGCCTGTGCACAGTTTCCGCTTCCTCCCCCCAGAGCAGGAAGATCAGCTGGCCTCTCCTGCTGCCACTGGCCTCCTGCTATCTTCGGGCCGTATGGCCGACCGATCTTCCTGTTTGGGGGGGGGGGGAGGAGAGCGGAAGCGCCGCGCACAGTTTCCGCTTCCTCCCCCCAGAGCAGGAAGATCAGCTGGCCTCTCCTGCTATCTTCGGGCCGTATGGCCGACCGATCTTCCTGTTGGGGGGGGAGCGGAAGCTGTGCGCGGCGCTTCCGCTCTTCTCCCCCCCAACAGGAAGATCGGTCGGCCGTATGGCTCGAAGATAGCAGGAGGCCAGTGGCAGCAGGAGAGGCCAGCTGATCTTCCTGCTCTGGGGGGAGGAAGCGGAAACTGTGCGCGGCGCTTCCGCTCTCCTCCCCCCCTCCCAAACAGGAAGATCGGTCGGCCATACGGCCCGAAGATAGCAGGAAAGGCCAGTGGCAGCAGGAGAGGCAGCTGATCTTCCTGCTTTGGGGGGAGGAAGTGGAAGCTGTGCACGGCGCTTCCGCTCCCCCCTCCCCCCGCAAACAGGAAGATCGGTCGGCCATATGGTTGTAGGACCGCTTCCCCACGTGTGCCGTGATGGCGTGCCAAGCATGGGTTCTCCTCTTCACTGTCGCGGGGATGGGATCCCGCGACAGCCTTGCAGTTCTGGTGTCAGTTGGGTGGGCCTGGGTCTAAATTGGGTGGGCAGCTGCCCACCCAGGCCCACCCGTGGCTACGCCACTGACCGCAAGGCTCCATCGCGAGTTTTCCTGAACCTGAGCCATAGTCTCTGTAGATCCATTCCCTTGGCTTCCATACTATTTTCTTGTAAATAACCGTGCCTGTTCTTACAGCTCTTATTTTACTTCTGCCATCTGTTCCAGTGGTGAATTCACTGCCTTATCTGATTTTTCTACCAACGTTTCTGTAGCACTGTTCGGAGGCTTCTCCCTGGCCCCAGCACATTTTCTATCATTATCTTCCTCTTCTACTGACTTTTTATTCCTCTGGAAGGTAGAGCACCAAACAGTTGATTCTTAAGACTGCTGCACTTTTTCTGGATCCAACTGCATGGAGCCCTTCCCTGGAATAACTTCTGGCAGGCTGGCAATTTCAAACACTTTCATGGCACTTGTCCAATAAATCTGGTTTTTTTTTATTAAGCCCTCTTACAGCTGCCTCTGGCCTTCCAAGAAGGCTTGAAGCAAAACTTCTATTTCTAGCTCAGTCATATTTTGGCATAGACAAGGCTGGCTTACTTGTACTCCAGTATAGAGCAGGCTGGCTTCTGCTATCCTTTCTCTAAAAAAATCTACTTAGCTTAAACCTGAATCTATCCTCTTTCACTCTAATCCTGTAACTCCTCATTCTTGAGCCTCCTTTCCTTTGAAAAGGCCTGCCTCCTGTACATGGAATCTCCCCTATCCCACCTCTCCTCTAGGACAGAGATTCTCAACCAGTGTTTCACCACATACCGGCAGGTGTGTCACATGCTATTTGCAGCTTGTCAGGGCTGAAAAAATGAAGACCGGCGCTGCTAGCCGCCGCTGGAGACCAGGCCAGTGGGCCAAAGATGAGCTGTTCAGCTGGGGGCCTTTGTGTGTGTGTGTGTGTATTTGAGATCTGAAGGGTGCTTCTGTGTGTATGTGAGGCAGGGAGGGTGCTTCTGTGTGTGTGTGGTGTGTATGTGGGACAGGGAGGATGCTTCATGTATGTGAGACAGGAAAGGGGCTTCTGTGAGTATGTATGTGAGGCAGGGAGGGTGCTTCTGTTTGTGTGTGGTGTGTATGTGAGACAGGAAGGGTACTTGTGTGTGTGTATGGCATGTATATGAGACAGGGAGGGTGTTTCTGTGTGTGTGTGTGTGGGATTTATGTGAGACAGGGAGGTTGCTTGTGTGTGTCAGTGTGTGTGTGCGAGAAAAAGAGCATGTTTTTGGCTGGGTGTGGCTTTGAGCGAGCGAGGGGGTATGTGTGTGATTGAGCCTGTTTGTAAGTGAGATAGAACATGTGTGATTGAGAGCTTGTGTGGAAGTGAAATAGAGAGAGCATGTGTGTGATTGAAAGCCTGTGTGTAAGTAGAGAGTGAGAGCACTGTGTGATTGAGAGAGACTGGTCAGAGAGGTGACGTGTGTATGTGTGAGAGAGTGATCAGGGAGATCACTGGTATGTGTGTGTGTGTGTGTATGTGTGTGTATGTGAAAGAGAGAAAGAGAGAGAGAGACTGGTTGGGGAGATGATTGGTATGTGAGAGACAGAAACTGGTCCTGAGGGTGTGACATGTGTGAGAGAGAGAGAGAGAAGAGACTGATTGTGGTCCCTAAGGAAGAGGACCGCGAGGACAGCTTCAGCAGCTACTGCTGCTTCTGATGTAGCCTGCAAGGGAAAGAAGTAGGAGAACTGCTGGAGAGGGTAAGTAATGGTAGCTTTTTAAGTTCATTTTTTTTAATTGACTGCCATTTTAATTATTGGGTAGTATTTGATGTGTCTGCTATTTTGAAATATTTTATTGGTGTTTGAGGAATTTTTAATAATTTTTAAGTTTTTAATTGTTAGATGATATTCTGTTCATCAGCTGTTTTGAAACATTTTTTTCATATAGTTTTACAATTATTTCTGTGTGGGAATCTATAACAGCTTGGCTTTTTCTGTTTTCCTAATGGGAGGTGTATTGGTGTTTAGGGCCACGTTTAATATTTTAGTGTTGCCTTTTTATAGGTAGGGTTATTCCATTTGAGTGCATGCCATAATGGAGGTGTAACTTTGTGCAGATTAGTTTGTGTACATTATTGCAGATCCTGGGGCTTTGTTAGGTGCTATATTTCTGTTTCCATTTCTCCAGGTTTGCTTTGCATGTAGAGTGGCTTTTTTGGGTTTTCATTCCAGTTTGTCTCCATATTTGTAATTTGTGGTCTTTCTATACTTGGTGAAGGTCGATCTTGAGTGTATGAGCGAAGTGAGATATTAAACCAGCATGTAGGCACATAAAATACCTGTTAGCACCGCCGGCACTAATGGGCTGCGGGCGCCTTGCCTTACCCGCGGTCCGCTTGCTCGGACCTCCCCAGGGTGCCGTGCTACAGCAGCAGGCCACTGCCGTCGCTCCCTGAGCTGTCCTGCACCCGCGATGATCTCGGATGCCACCAGCCCAAACTCCTCCGGGCCTCCCTTAGCTCGCACATGCCGAGGCCCTGCCTCTTAAAGGGGCCATGGCGGGAAAACCTGGCCTGGGCTTTAGCTGATGTCAGGCCCTAGCTGCTGCTTTCCTGGCACCTGCTACAGCATACCACAGTTCGAGTCTCCGCACCTGCACTTCTTCACCTCAAGGCCATTCCCACGTGGTCCTGCTTTTCACTCTGCAGTGCTGCAGTGGCCATGCACCCCTTGAGACTCTCTCTTCTTCTCCCTTCGAAAGTGTTCCTGTCTCGGACTGTGGCTAACCTCTCTGACACTCTCTGCACCCAGTCATCTACCCTCTCTGGGACCAGCCACACAAAGGTGTACCTAAGTCCTGCCGGCCCCGGCACCCAAGGGCTCAACCTACAGGGAACGAGGTTCATACAGGCAAAGTTCCAGCTTGCCTCTGTTCCCGGCCAGACTCACCTCCCGTTGGTGGGGACCTATGGGCCCAACCCTTCAGGTAGCAACAACCCCACCTTGGGCAATGTAGCAAGTGGACAATTTAACCAGCCAACAATTGGATATACTGTCACAGTTATTCAGTGGAGCACTACATCTACCGGTTCACCTTTATCCATGTGGATAAAGGTGAACCGGTAGATGTAGTATACTTGGATTTTCAGAAGGTGTTTGACAAAGTTCCTCATGAGAGACTTCTAGGAAAAGTAAAAAGTCATGGGATAGGTGGCGATGTCCTTTCGTGGATTGCAAACTGGCTAAAAGACAGGAAACAGAGAGTAGGATTAAATGGACAATTTTCTCAGTGGAAGGGAGTGGACAGTGGAGTGCCTCAGGGATCTGTATTGGGACCCTTACTTTTCAATATATTTATAAATGATCTGGAAAGAAATACGACGAGTGAGATAATCAAATTTGCAGATGACACAAAATTGTTCAGAGTAGTTAAATCACAAGCAGATTGTGATAAATTGCAGGAAGACCTTGTGAGACTGGAAAATTGGGCATCCAAAAGGCAGATAAAATTTAATGTGGATAAGTGCAAGGTGATGCCTATAGGGAAAAATAACCCATGCTATAATTACACAATGTTGGGTTCCATATTAGGTGCTACAACCCAAGAAAGAGATCTAGGTGTCATAGTGGATATCACATTGAAATTGTCGGTTCAGTGTGCTGCGGCAGTCAAAAAAGCAAACAGAATGTTGGGAATTATAGAATTAGAATAATAATGGTGAATAAAACAGAAAATATCATAATGCCTCTGTATCGCTCCATGGTGAGACTGCACCTTGAATACTGTGTACAATTCTGGTCGCCGCATCTCAAAAAAGATATAATTGCGATGGAGAAGGTACAGAGAAGGGCTACCAAAATGATAAGGAGAATGGAACAGCTCCCCTATGAGGAAAGACTAAAGAGGTTAGGACTTTTCAGCTTGGAGAAGAGACGACTGAGGGGGGATATGATAGAGATGTTTAAAATCATGAGAGGTCTAGAACGGGTAGATGTGAATCGGTTATTTACTCTTTCGGATAGTAGAAAGACTAGGGGGCACTCCATGAAGTTAGCATGGGGCACATTTAAAAACTAATCGGAGAAAGTTCTTTTTACTCAACGCACAATTAAACTCTGGAATTTGTTGCCAGAGGATGTGGTTAGTGCAGTTAGTATAGCTGTGTTTAAAAAAGGATTGGATAAGTTCTTGGAGGAGAAGTCCATTACCTGCTATTAAGTTCACTTAGAGAATAGCCACTGCCATTAGCAGTGGTAACATGGATTAGACTTAATTTTTGGGTACTTACCAGGTTCTGATGGCCTGGATTGGCCACTGTTGGAAACAGGATGCTGGGCTTGATGGACCCTTGGTCTGACCCAGTATGGCATTTTCTTATGTTCTTATGTTCTAATTAGACACTCCACTAAATATAACCAGATAAAGTCCTAGTAAGTCAGAATGGTGGAGAAGCCTAGTGGTTAGAGCAGTGGGCTGTAAACTAGAGAAGTCAGGCTTCAAATCCCACTGTCACACCTTGGGCACGTTGGGTCTGTTATAGGCAGAATATAAATGTTTATAAATAAATCACTTCATCCTCTGTTGTCTCAGGTGCAAACTGAGGGCCTGACTCACTAAGCACTTCAGGCTTTTTTGCTGCGCACCCTGTCTGCCCGGCCCGCGTATGGGCCTGCTCACCTCGCTGACATCTCTGCAGGTCACGGGTTGGCCTCCCCAGTGGCAGCCGTGAGCTCCTCCAGGTCTCAGCATCCTGTGGCGGCAGTCGCCGGGCCTTCCACTGGGCACCAGGCCTCACGCCGAAGCTCGGCATCCTCAGTGGCATTGGCCACGCCCCAACGCATGCGCGGACCGCTCGGCCTCTTGTAGGGCCAGGGGTGGGTCCTAGCTTTGCGGCGCGCCCTGATTGAATAATCTTCATAAGGAAGTTCCTGCCTGCATTTACTTGCCTTGGTAATCGTGTCGGCACTACGTGTATACTAGTTTGCCTCCGCATTACAGTCTTGTTCCAGTCTTCTTCCAGCCTTGTCCCAATGTCCTTCTGTTCCAGTGTTCGTCTGTCTTGTCTCCCCAAGTAGTACCCTCGGACTGTCTCTCTCGTACTGACCTTAGCCTGTTCCTTGAATACTCTGTCTGCTGCTTGGATCTTGACCTCTGCCTGCCTAGTGACCTTGTCTGACCTCTGGAACCTGACCTCTGCCTTGTTGACCGCGTCTTCTGATTCTGGCTCTGTCCCTTGCCTTGTCTTCGCCTACGCTGTTCTGGTCTTCCTTGCTCCATCAGATCCAGCCTCAAGTCCGACCGTGCTCCCTTGCTGTCCGTGGGCACGCCTGTCTACTTCTTCTCCAGGAGACCCTACGAGGCCCACCTAAGTCCGAGTGGCCCGGGTCCCTATGGGCTCCTTCGGGCCCCGTCGTTGGCACCCCGGAGGAGGAGGTAATGGGCCCGGTCGCGAGACATGCGACCGGGACCGCAACACTTTCATCATTCATTCTCCATTTTACCCAAAGCATAAAACTCCCTGAGTTGGTGCGGTCCTCAGCCAGCATTCTGCCAATCACACCGTGCACCCATGCTCGTTCTTTTCTCGCCCCTTCTCACCTGTGGAGTGCAATTATGTAATCGGGGACAAAGAATTATTGCCAATTAAGCTCGCTTTTGAAGAGTGGTGCCCCTGGCTCAAAGGGGCTCAGCACCAGATCACAGGATATTCAGACCACAAGAACCTTGAGTACCTGCACCATGCGCAATACCTCAATTCCGCAGGCCCGCTGGTCTCTCTTCTTTAGTCGGTTCAATTTCTTGCTATAATACCGGCCAGCCAACAAGAACGCCCGAGCCGATGCCCTCTCCCGATCCTTCACCTTAGAGGACCCCGAATGTTCTGCGCCACATCATTGATCCAACCAAGATTCTTTTCTCCACCACGTTCACCGTACCTCCTGGGAATATGGTGGTTCCCAGTCCATTTTGTAGAAAAATCATCCAGTGGGCACACTATTCCCTGCTGGCGGGTCACCCAGGTCAAGCTAGAACTCTTTCTTCACTCCAGAGGTTCTACTGGTGGCCAAGCATGAAGAAGGACGCTCAAGCATACATGAAGTCGTGCCCCACCTGTGCCCGTCAGAAGCCGCTGACGGGCCGACCTTGGGGTCTTTTGCAACCACTTCCCACGCCTAGTGAACCGTGGACACACATTGCCACTGATTTCATAGTGGATCTTCCTCCCTCCTAGGTTACAGTGGACCGGTTTTCAAAAATGGCTCACTTTGTAGCTCTGCCTGGCCTTCCCTCAGCCTTGGAGCTGGCGAGACTATTCATCCGCCACATATTCCGCCTTCACGGATTCCCGAGGCATATACTCTCCGACTGGGGAGTGCAATTTACGGCCAGGTTTTGTAGGGCCTTATGTAAAAAATTTGACATTGCCTTGGACCTCAAGTCGCCCTATCACCCGCAGGCCAATGTTTAGATGGAAAGGACAAATCAGACCCTGAAGCAGTTTCTCCGGGCATACATAAATTCACGACAAAATGACTGGTCCAAGTTACTACCTTGGGCTGAGTTTGCCCTCAATTCTCATCTGTCCACATCCATCGGGTCTTCACCCTTCCAAGTGGTATATGGATATCAGCCCCTGCTGCCGCTTCTGCTACCTCTGTCAGTGTCATCTGATGCGCAGGCTACCACCCAAGAGTTGCATCAATTTTGGGATGACACTAAATGACTTCTACAACAAGCTGCCCAGAAGTCAAAGAAATGCTATGATATTCATCATCGGGCAGCCCCTCAATTCAATCCTGGTGATAAAGTATGGCTTAGCACTCGATTTATTCGCCTGAAACTACCTTCAGCCCGCTTCGCTCCCAGATACATCGGTCCTTTTCCCATACATCGTTGCCTAGGCCCAGTTACGTACAGCCTCCTCCTGTCCACATCTCATTACTTAAGCCTCTCATCCTGTCTGAATTTTCCAAGAGGCTGCCTGAACCTCAACCTCTGGCGTCAGAGGAGGACATCACATACCAGGTATAGGACAGCCTGGATGTACGGAAGCAAGGAAGACGATGGGAATATCTGATCTTGTGGGAGGGTTTTGGGCCCGAAGAGAATAGCTGGGAGTCTGCAGCCAATATTCTCAATAAAGAACTGATCAAGCAGTTTCATACTTCTCACCCAAGAAAACCCAAACCCCCCGGGGGGGCCTAAGAAGGGAGGTACTGTTACGCTCCGCGGTCGCAGATGACTGCGACCTCTGCTGCTCACCCCTTTTTTATCTGCTTTGGCTCCGTTGGGCAAACTCGCGGCATCTATCAGCTACTGCTGGCCTTCCTGCCTCAATTCCTGGGCCCTCCTGAGCAGCATGGACATTGCCTACCGCCATCTTACCCTCGGAGTCCCCTAGGCGCGTGCGCTCCCAGGCCAGCTTTAACCATGACATGGCGGGAACCTCGAGGGCGTCCCCCTCAGATGACATCACTCATCTTGGATACTTAAGCCCACTGGCCCAGACAGCCTATGACTTGGCAACGAGTTCATCTTGCTGAATCCATCTACTCTCGCTTCACTACTTCTTCCGGTTCCTCCTTCCATAGCATGAGACTACCGGGTACCCGCTCCTTGGGGGCCCTTCCTCGTCTCTCGGCTATCCGCTCCTCGGAGGGCCATTCGCCTGGACTCCTGCCTGCCTCGCTTCCCGAGGCTTTCTATGGAACTACTCCTTGTCTTCAGCCACTGAGAGTAACCACGCTGTGGACTACTGCTGTGATATCTACTATGGAATCCTCTCCAGTGTACCCCGCTCTGCGGGCCATTGCCGTGATATCGCTAGAAGAGCCTCTCCGGTATACCCTGCTCTGCAGACCATTGCCACGATATACTTAGAAGAGCCCTCTCCGGGTCCTCCCTGCTCTGCGGACCTTTGCTGTGATATCGCTAGAAGAACCTCGCAGGTGTACCCTGCTCTACGACCAGTACTGTGATATCCTAGAGGAACCCTTGCCGGTGTACCTTGCTCTGCGGACCACTGCCGTGACCTCCCACCGAGGAACCCTCTTGGATACAATCTCTACGGACCCCATGTAACCACAGTGACTGTACTTCTTTCGGCACCCCCGCTCCTCGGGGAGTGCCGCTCCCATTGCCTGTGACTCAGGTCATCCCGAGCTGAGTCTGATGTCAGCCCCTGCTCTGTCGCTCTGTGGCCCACCTCCTGGGGTCACCCTCTCTCTCTCTCTCTTTCTCCTTCTCTGCCTCTGCTGTATTTCATCCCGCAGCCAAGACCTCGCCTCACGATGGTGAGGCTCAGTGGGGCTCCTCCCCTGGGCGGTACCATTTCTCACCTCCGCAAAAAGGGCCCACACATCCACAAATCCTAACACTTTTCAATTGGAAAGGAACCTGTGTTTCTAGGGGACATAAAATGAAACTCTAGGGGGGATGACTCAGAACCAACATCAGGAAATATTTCTTAAGGAGAGGGTGGTGATTGTCTGGAATGCACTTCTGGAAAATGTAGTGAGGACAAAAACAGTAAACAAATTCAAAAGGGCACAGGATAAACACTGGGTCATCTGCACAGAGAGGTAGTTATTATGCTTAACAGAAGTCATGGGGACTTCTACCCTTAACAATTAGCCTTGATGTTTTTGACACAACTGCAACATCACTCTCTGCTTTGATGGCGGGGGTAAAAAGAGGAATTGGATTATGAGGACAAAAAAATGCTGGACCCAAACTTTTACAATCTGAAGTACTGATATGCAGGGGAAAAGCACAAGAGAGCTTTTATGGTCAAGAACAAAAGTAAAGCATGTTCAAACAGCATTGTCTGAATTATCAAGAAGGTTGCTCACACCATAAAAATGTTGGTAGCAGTAATTTTATTATGGGTTTGACAGTTGCTTTGTTTTGATTGTAAATATTGCTAACCTTAACATATGGCTTGGGGGTAATCAGCACGGAGAGGCAGTTACTACCCTTAACAGAAACATAGGGATAACCTGTAAGGAACAGCAGTTATTAACATAAGAAACTTGCTGGGCAGACTGAATGAACCATTTAGTCTTTTTCTGTGTCATTACTATGTCACTATGTTATAAGACACCAGCAAAAGCCAGAAAGATGTTTGGGTACATCAGCAGAAAAAAGGAGGTGATATTGTTCCTTATAATTCTTGGTGAGAAGTCATTTTTGAGATTGCATATTTAAAAGAATATAAACCTGGTTTTTATTCTAAAGCATATGGGGTCAGACTTAAACATCTAAACATGTATAACCTAGAGCAGTGGTTCTCAACCTTTTTTCTGTCGGTACACACCTGATAGATGGTCCTCACATGCAAGACACACTGAACACATGAATGAGTAATAATAATGAGTAATAGCCTCATTCACAATCATTTGCATGTGATGAAATAGGCACTAATCTCCCTATTGCAGTAGGGGGTGGATTAGCGCCTATTTAACCCGCGTCCGAGTGCACTGTATTGCATTGGCCTCAAAGTTGGCAGAATTAGGTGATTCAGAAATTACAACAGAATGGATATCCTTCACAGAGCTCAGATATATAGATTTAAATTGATCATTGACAAAGAGAGTTTCCAGATACTGTTTGGATACACCAAAATTTATTTCACTTTGATTTCAGTGGCTGTTCAGTTTCAATGTTTTAGAAACTAAGTTAAGATTTTCATATTTTAATACAGATGCTGTTCTGGAAAAGATTCAGCAGAATGGATATGTAATAGAAATGCACAAAGAGTTAACACTTTCAGAAGATCAAGCACATGAATTTTACAAAGAACAAGAAGGACAAGATTTTTTTCCAACCTTTGTAGAACACATGACAAGGTGATTTGTTATTTAGCTATTACAGATAGACTTGATATATAGTTAATATGGAAACCACAGGTCTTAAACAATCTGAATTTTTGAAAAATATTTTAAAGGGACCATAAGCAGAAAACAGATATTTTGATTATTACCTGACTGTTGATGGCTGATATTTAATTTTGCTTTTAATCTTTCCCCCATTAAATTCCTTAAACAAAAAAAAATGTATATTGTATTACGGTACACTTTAACGTCAGCAGAATTTATTAATTTTTGGAAAAGTATGTGATTATAGTTGTGATTCTTTTTATCTTTTGTGGTTGTATAAAATAAGACTTTGTAATAAACCAATATAATGATACATAATATGCCTGAGAGGCATTTCTATACTGAAAATAAACTGTAAGAAAAAGAACTACAGAATGGGGGTCATTTTCAAAGGAGTTACGCATGTAAATGTGACATACTATCGTAGCAATTTTCAAAAGCTATTTACTCGAGTAAAGTGCACTTACTTGAGTAAATCCTATGGACAATTCAATGGCATATATTGTAGCAATTTTGAAAAGCCCACTTACTTGAGTAAAGTGTATTTACTCGAGCAAAAACCAGTTTTGCTCGAGTAAATGCTTTTTAAAATCTACCCCATAGTGTTTATACCAGCTACTAACAATTAAGCTATTGCAAAACATGTTTGTAGTTTTCTGCTTAAAAGACCTGACAGAGTCTCTCTTCATTTGCTATTAAATAATTGAAAATTCTTTTTACAAAATATGTAATATTTATTTATTCCATTTATGAATCACATTTCCTCAATAGACTCAAAGTGATGGACAACATAAGATTTTTAGAAGACAAGAAGGATGGCAGTCTTTTTTTGTGGGAAAGAAAGATGGCACACTCTGACCCTGTATAGATTACCGTGGTCTCAACGCCATCATGCGACATGACAGATATCCTCTGCCATTGATTCCTGAACTTCTAGACCGCTTACAGAGAGCCAAGATTTTCACCAAACTGGATCTTCGGGGCACGTACAACCTGGTAAGGATACGACCAGGGAATGAGTGGAAAACTGCGTTCAACACAAGAGACGGGCACTATGAGTACTTAGTCATACCATTCGGCTTGTGTAACGCCCCTGCTGTGTTCCAAAACCTCATGAATGAGGTCTTAAGGGAGATGTTGCACACCTCCATCATAGTATATTTAGACGATGTCCTGATTTATTCTAAGGACCTGGCCACACACTGCCTGCACATTCGACAAGTACTACAAAAACTGCGAGACAATAGTCTCTATGCCAAACTGGAGAAATTCTAGTTTGAACAAGAATCCTTGCCGTTTTTGGGATACATTGTGTCCTCCTCAGGTTTCCACATGGATCCAGACAAAGTAGCGGCTATCAGGGATTGGCCTCGACCGATGGGGATCAAGGCCCTCCAGTGCTTCCTTGGTTTCGCCAACTTTTACCGCCAGTTTATACCGCATTACTCCCAGATGGTGGCACCGTTCACTGCCCTTACCAAGAAAGGCGCTGATGCCAAAGATTGGCTCCAAGTGACGCAAAATGCATTCCTGGAGCTGAAGAGAGCCTTTCTCCACGACGTATGTCTCCACCATCCAGACCCCCTGCGTCAGTTTGTTGTGGAGGTTGACGCCTCTGACCTTGCGGTAGGAGCAGTCCTAAGTCAAGTATTCAGTAAAGGCAAAACCTTGCCATGCTCTTACTTCTCTCGGAAGTTTTCACCCGCTGAAAAGAATTATGGTATTGGGGACAAAGAGCTGTTGGCCATTAAGCTGGCATTTGAAGAATGGCATCAGTGGCTAGAAGGGGCCCAACATCCTGTTATTCTCTATACGGATCACAAGAACCTAGAATTTCTGTACTGAGCTCAATGCCTCAACTCCTGACAAGCTTGGTAGTCCGTGTTTTTTAGCCGGTTCAACTTCCTCCTCTGCTACAGACCAGCCTTTAAGAACATTCGGGCGGATGCTCTCTCCCGCACTGCAGAGACCGAAGATACCCCCAATCTGCCTCAATACATCCTAGACCCTGCCAAGGTCCTCCTAGCAGTTTCAGACGTGGTTCCCATGGGCAAGACGGTGGTGCCTGCTCGCTTGCACAAGGTGTTGTCATGGGCTCATGACTCGCTGACAGCGGGTCATCCTGGAATTGTCCGGACCTTGGAACTCCTGACCGAGTACTACTGGTGGCCTCAGGTAAAGAAGGACATTCGCTTATATGTTAGTTCCTGTCCTACTTGCGTTCAACAAAAAGCCCTGCCCGGCCGCTCCTGGGGGCTCCTTCAACCATTACCCATTCCAATAGAGCCTTGGACCCATCTGTCTACTGACTTCATAGTGGACTTGCCCTCGTCAGACGAGAAAACTGTGATATGGATCACGGTCGACAGATTTTCAAAAATGGCTCATTTTGTACCTCTAACCAAGTTGCCGACCGCACCCGAACTCGTGCAACTCTTCACCCAGCACATCTTTCATCTACACGGGCTCCCTCTCCACATTACTTCGGACAGAGGTTTGCAGTTCACGGCCAAATACTGGAAAGCTCTCTGCAAGAAGTCCGGGGTCCAAGTAGACTTCACTACGGCCTTTCACCTACAAGGCAATGGCCAGGCGGAACATACAAACCGAACCTTAAAAACATTCCTTCGAGCCTTCGTGGGGGACCAACAAAATGACTGGGTGGCTTTACTTCCTTGGGCAGAATTCTCTTATAACCACCATCAACACTCTGCTACCAACAGGTCTCCATTCCACTTGGTCTACGGGAAGCGACTTAGACCTCCTTTGCCCTTGCCTCTGACAGTTCCGTCCCCTGCAGCACAACTCACAGCACAACAGTTACGTGGCCTTTGGAAATCCACTTGGGAGAAACGACGGCAGACTGCCGCAACGGCTAAGAAATATGCAGACAGACTACGACGTCCTGCTCCTGTATTTCTCCCTGGGGATAAGGTGTGGCTGATCACCAAGAACATTCGACTGCGGATTCCTTCCATGCGACTAGCTCCTAGGTATATCAGCCCGTTTGCCATAGCGGAGCAAGTTGGCGCAGTTTCCTATCGTCTACGCCTTCTATCCACCCTGAAGATTCACAACGTCTTCCATGTGTTGCTCCTCAAGCCTTTGATCCTGTCGACTTTCCACGACAAACTCCTGAACCCACCAAACCGGCAGTTGAACAGGACATCATCTGTCAAGTGAAGGAGGTATATGATGTCGGTTCCACCATTGTAGATGGGAATACCTCCTCTCCTGGGAGGGGCATGGCCCTGAAGAAAATACTTGGGAGCCGGCCTCCAACATCCTAGACAAAACTCTTCTTCACCAGTTCCACTTGGACCATCCTGTGAAGCCAAAACCCCCGGGAAGGGGGCGTAAGAGGGGGGGTACTATTGCAGTCCTGGGGGTACTATTGCAGTCCCAGTCTTTCCTCCTACCTTGGGGTCGGTCCGAGACGCTGCAGCATCACTGTGGCCTGATCCGGCCTACCTTGCTCCTGCCTAAGGCATTTCCTCCTCGAGGGAGTCGCCGCTGATGCGCTGCAGCTGGCCCTGCCCCCCATAGCACACGCACGCAGGGGCTTACCATTTAAAAGGGCCAGGGCGGGAAACTCAGCACCGCCCTGAGGATGACATCAGATTCCTCAGGGTTTAAAACCCTGCAACTAGCTACACTCCTGGCCTTGCATCAAGGTTGCCACCTTGGAGTGTGCTAGTTGGTGTCCCTGTCTTGCTCTTCCTCCTGACTTCGGTTCGTCAACTGGCTTCTGACTCTGGCTTGTCCTCTGGCTTCTGACGTCGGCTCATCTCCTGGTATTCTGCTCACTGCCTGCCTCGACCTTGGTTCGTCTTCACTTCTGCTGTCAGCCGCCTGCCCTGTATCCTGGTTTGTTCCTTCTTTCTACTCATCTTCGTCCGGACCACTCCATCCAGGAGGCCTTGCCTAAGTCCAAGCGGCCAATCCAGGCCATAAGAACCTGGCAAGTACCCAAAAACTAAGTCTATTCCATGTTACTATTGCTAATGGCAGTGGCTATTTTCTAAGTCAACTTAATTAATAGCAGGTAATGGACTTCTCCTCCAAGAACTTATCCAATCATTTTTAAACACAGTTACACTAACTGCACTAACCACATCCTCTGGCAACAAATTCCAGAGTTTAATTGTGCGTTGAGTGAAAAAGAACATTCTCCGATTAGTTTTAAATGTGCCTCATGCTAACTTCATGGAGTGCCCCCTAGTCTTTCTACTATCCGAAAGAGTAAATAACCGATTCACATCTACCCGTTCTAGACCTCTCATGATTTTAAACACCTCTATCATATCCCCCCTCAGTCGTCTCTTCTCCAAGCTGAAAAGTCCTAACCTCTTTACTCTTTCCTCATAGGGGAGTTGTTCCATTCCCCTTATCATTTTGGTAGTCCTTCTCTGTACCTTTTCCATCGCAATTATATCTTTTTTGAGATGCGGCGACCAGAATTGTACACAGTATTCAAGGTGCGGTCTCACCATGGAGCGATACGGAGGCATTATGACATTTTCTGTTTTATTCACCATTCCCTTTCTAATAATTCCCAACATTCTGTTTGCTTTTTTGACTGCCGCAGCACACTGTACCGATGATTTCAATGTGTTATCCACTATGACACCTAGATCTCTTTCTTGGGTTGTAGCACCTAATAAGGAACCCAACATTGTGTAAATATAGCATGGGTTATTTTTCCCTATATGCATCACTTTGCATTTATCCACATTAAATTTCATCTGCCATTTGGATGCCCAATTTTCCAATCTCACAAGGTCTTCCTGCAATTTATCACAATCTGCTTGTGATTTAACTACTCTGAACAATTTTGTGTCAGCTGCAAATTTGATTATCTCACTCGTCGTATTTCTTTCCAGATCATTTATAAATATATTGAAAAGTAAGGGTCCCAATACAGATCCCTGAGGCACTCCACTGTCCACTCCCTTCCACTGAGAAAATTGCCCATTTAATCCTTTTCTCTGTTTCCTGTCTTTTAGCCAGTTTGCAATCCACGAAAGGACATCGCCACCTATCCCATGACTTTTTACTTTTCCTAGAAGCCTCTCATGAGGAACTTTGTCAAACGCCTTCTGAAAATCCAAATATACTATATCTACCGGTTCACCTTTACCACATGTTTATTAACTCCTTCAAAAAAGTGAAGCAGATTTGTGAGGCAAGACTTGCCCTGGGTAAAGCCATGCTGACTTTGTTCCATTAAACCATGTCTTTCTATATGTTCTGTGATTTTGATGTTTAGAACACTTTCCACTATTTTTCCTGGTACTGAAGTCAGGCTACCCGGTCTGTAGTTTCCCGGATCGCCCTGGAGCCCTTCTTAAATATTGGGGTTACATTTGCTATCCTCCAGTCTTCAGGTACAATGGATGATTTTAATGATAAGTTACACATTTTTACTAATAGTCTGAAATTTCATTTTTTAGTTCCTTCAGAACTCTGGGGTGTATACCATCCAGTCCAGGTGATTTACTTCTCTCCAGTTTGTCAATCAGGCCTACCACATCTTCTAGGTTCACCGTGATTTGATTCAGTCCATCTGAATCATTACCCATGAAAACCTTCTTCATTACGGGTACCTCCCCAACATCCTCTTCAGTAAAAACCGAAGCAAAGAAATCATTTAATCTTTCCGCGATGGCCTTATCTTCTCTAAATGCCCCTTTAACCCCTCGATCATCTAACGGTCCAACTGACTCCCTCACAGGCTCTCTGCTTCGGATATATTTTAAAACGTTTTTACTGTGAGTTTTTGCCTCTACAGCCAACTTCTTTTCAAATTCTCTCTTAGCCTGTCTTATCAATGTCTTACATTTAACTTGCCAATGTTTATGCTTTATCTTATTTTCTTCTGTTGGATCCTTCTTCCAATTTTTGAATGAAGATCTTTTGGCTAAAATAGCTTCTTTCACCTCCCCTTTTAACCATGCCGGTAATCGTTTTGCCTTCTTTCCACCTTTCTTAATGTGTGGAATACATCTGGACTGTGCTTCTAGAATGGTATTTTTTAACAATGACGACGCCTCTTGGACATTTTTTACTTTTGTAGCTGCTCCTTTCAGTTTTTTTCTAACACTTTTTCTCATTTTATCAAAGTTTCCCTTTTGAAAGTTTAGCACGAGAGCCTTGGATTTGCACACTGTTCCTTTTCCAGTCATTAAATCAAATTTGATCATATTATGATCACTATTGCCAAGTGGCCCCACCACCGTTACCTCTCTCACCAAGTCCTGTGCTCCACTGAGAATTAGATCTAAAATTGCTCCCTCTCTCGTTGGTTCCTGAACCAATTGCTCCATAAAGCTATCATTTATTCCATCCAGGAATGTTATCTCTCTAGCGTGACCCGACGATACATTTACCCAGTCTCACCTTCTCAATCAGGAAGTTTCCATCCTCCTCAGGTCCCGGGCAATAGAACCAGTACCCTTCTCCCAGCAGGGTCAGGGATTCTATTCTGGTATTTTCTAATCCCAAAAAAGTCAGGTGGCATTCGCCCAATTCTGGACCTTCGCGCCTTAAACAAATATCTGCAAAGAGAGAAGTTCAAGATGATGACCTTGGGTTCTCTACTTCCACTTCTGCAAAGGAAAGACTGGCTCTGCTCTCTAGACCTCCAGGACACTTAATGCACATCTCGATCATTCCATCACATTGCAGATTCCTGCGGTTCCTAATAGACCCAAAGCACTTCCAGTATCGAGTGTTGCCATTCGGCCTAGAATCTGCCCCACGAGTCTACCCTTATCTCAACGTCCACGTCTACCCTTATCTCGACGATTGGTTGATCAGGGCTCCCACTCATCAAACTGCGCTGACGTCCCTATATCTCACTTTTCATATCCCGATCTCCCTAGGGTTCCTCATAAACTATTCGAAATCCAGGCTAGTTCCATCTCAAACCCTATCGTTCATAGGGACCGACTTGAACACTTTAAAAGCGAAAGCCTTCCTTCCCCGGGATCGGGCTCTCACTCTCACTTCTCTGGCCCACCAACTGCAGTCTCGACAACACTCAACTGCACGTTACTTTCTGATTTTACCTGGTCATATGGCCTCCTCGGTGCATGTCACTCTGATGGCCCGCCTTGCCATGAGATTAATGCAGTGGACTCTAAAATCGCAGTGGATTCAGTCTTCTCAGCCAGTGTCCACCATTGTCCACATCACCAGCCAGCTCTGCTTCTCGCTGGCTTGGTGGATAAACTAATCCAATCTCCTTCAAGGCCTCCCATTTCAGGTTGCAGAAACTCAAATAACCTTGACAACAGATGCCTCCAACCTCGACTGGGGGTACACATGCTGCAAACCTGCAAACTCAGAGCTTCTGGTCTCCAGAGGAAGCCAAACTCCAGATACATTTCCTAGAGCTTCGGGCAATCAGATATGCTCTCAGGGTTTTTCAGGATTACCTCACCAACAAGGTCATCCTGATTCAAACCAACAACCAGGTGGCCATGTGGTACATCAACAAGCAAGGGGGAATGGGCTCCTACCTCCTGTGTCAGGAAACTGCACAGATATGGGTGGAGGCCCTTTCCCACGCGATGTGCCTCAGGGCCACCTACTCGCCGGGAGTGGACAATGTGTTGGCAGACAAGCTGAGTAGCACTTTTCAACCGCACGAGTGGTGCCTCAACCCCACAGTAGTGGATTTAATATTCCAATGCTGGGGTTACCCTCATATTGATCTCTTTGCGTCAATCCACAACCGCAAAGTAGAAAACGTCTGCTCTCTTACTCGCAGCCAACACTTGCAGCCAAGAGACGCTTTCTCTCTCTCTTGGACCAGCGGTCTCCTTTATGCATACCCTCCACTTCCACTCATTTTGAAGACTCTCGTGAAGTTATGACAGAACAGGGGATTGATGATTCTGATAGCCCCTCACTGGCCACGCCAGGTGTGGTTCCCAATACTTCAGGACGTATCAATTCACTGTCACATTCCTCTGGGGAAGGATCCACTTCTGATCACTCAGAACAACGGATGCCTACGACACCCCGACCTCCAGGCCCTAATTCTGACTGCCTGGATGTTGAAAGGTTAATTCTTCAACCTCTTAACCTTTCAGAGCCGGTTTCCCATGTCCTGGTAGCTTCTCAAAAGCCTTCCACAAGAAAGTCTTATTGCTATAAATGGAACAGGTTTACGATATGGTGTAATTCCATGTCCATCGACCCCCTTCACTTGTTCCACAATGAATTTTTTTGGCTATCTCTGGCACCTGTCAAAGTCTAACTTAAAAACTTCCTCTATCAGGGTGCATATCAGTGCGGTGGCTGCCTTCCATAAAGGTGTCAGGGATGTCTTCATATCGGTACAACTCTTGGTAACATGCTTTTTGAGGGGCTTGCTGCACCTAAAACCTCCATTATGCCCTCCGGCCCCTTCTTGGGACCTTAACATGGTTTTGGGGCGGCTCATGAAACTGCCGTTTGATCCTCTCCAATCCTGTGATCTTCGCTATCTCACCTGGAAGGTGATTTTTCTTCTGGCGATCACATCCGCTCGCAGAGTTAGTGAGTTACAGGCATTAGTAACATACCCACCTTACACTAAACTTCTGCATGGTAGGGTAGGACTCCGCACTCACCCTACATTTTTCCCTAAGGTAGTATCGGAGTTTCATATTAATCAATCCAATGTACTACCTACCTTCTTTCCCAGGCCCCATTCAAATCCAGGAGAACAGGCTCTGCATACTCTCGACTGTAAAAGTGCTCTAGCCTTCACCTAGACCAGTGATGGCTAACCTATGACACGCCGAGCCGTTTTTGCTGACACGCCTAGCGTTTCGGGACTATCGATTTTTTTTTTTTTTTATTGGCTGTGCCGAGCCTTTTTTTTTTTTTTTCGGCTGCGCCAACCCTTTAAAATTAGTTTTTTAGTATCCCTCCAGCCCCCCCCCCCCCCAATGCCCCCGGGCGCAGGGAGGCGCAGCGACAGGCAGGGCCGTGGTGAGGCTCACTTCACCACAGCCCAAAGAAAAAGATCGTGTTGAACGCGCTGATGCTCCTCCTCCTTCCTGCCTGTGCGGCCCCGGAAGTAAACGTTGCCGGAGCCGCGTGGGCAGGAAGGAGGAGAAGCATCAGTGCGTGCAGAAGAGGAGCATCGCTTGCACTTACGGGCCGCCGCGAATCTCAAATCGCAGCGGCCCGAGAAGAGGAAGAAGCCCGGTAGCAGGGCCGCTGCAGAGCCCATCCTGCGCGACCCGCGAAGAGGAGGCCCAGAGGTGAGAGAGAGGCTGAGGGTCTGTGTGTGTGCGCGCGTGTATGACATGAGTTGAGAGATTGTGTGTGAGAGTGAGGACCTGAATGTTTGCAGAGACTGCATGTGCTTGAGCAAGACAGCATGTGGGAGTGAGAGAGAGCCTGTGTGTGTGAGAGTTAGACAGCATGTGCCAGTGAGAGCCTGTGTGTGTGTGTGTGAGAGAGCATGTGACAGTGAGAGCCTGTGCTTGAGCAAGACAGCATGTGGGAGTGAGAGAGAGCCTGTGTGTGTGAGAGTTAGACAGCATGTGCCAGTGAGAGCCTATGTGTGTGTGTGTGTGTGTGTGTGAGAGAGAGAGAAATGCATGTGAGAATGAAAACCTGACTGTGTGTTTGAGGGAAGAAGATGGAGAGAAAAGAAACAGAAAAAAAGACAATATAAAAGGAATTGGCAAAAAAAAAATAAAAAATAAGAAAGGGAAGGTGGAAAAAATAAGAAAGGGAAGGTGGAAAAAAAAAAGCCTGTGACCAATCAATTAGAAAACTAAGATCAGACAGCAAAGGTTAAAAAATATATATATATTTTTAGTGATTGGCACATGTAATCTTTGGGAATGTGCAAGAATAGTAACATCCCCAATAGTCATGTGGCAGCAGTGACAGTGGCAGCAGAGGAATGAGAGAGGTTCCGAGGTTGCTGGCAAAAGAGAGGGGGGTCTGCCTTTAGTGTGTGCATGTGAATGAATGGGACTCTGCCTGGGGGTGTATGTGTGTGAATGCATAGGTGCCTGCCTGGGGGTCTGTGTGTGTGAGAATGAATTGGTGCCTGCCTGGGGGTCTGTGTGTGTGACAATGAATTGGTGCCTGCCTGGAGGATGGAGCGGGAGTGGTGTGAAAATGAATGGGAGCCTGCCTGGGTGTGTGTGTTTGTGTATATGTGAGGGAGCCTGCCTGGGTGTGTGTGTTTGTGTGTATGTGAGGGAGCCAGTGAGTGTGAGAGCATGAGTGTGTATGAGAAAATCCAGGGGAGTAAGAGTTTGTGTGGGAGGGGGGGTGGAGGGGGAGAGAGTGTTTTAATTGAAGATTTAGCTGACGAAATTCAGCAACAAAAAAGTCACTAAGCAGGCAAGGTAAAGAATTATTTGTTTTTGCTTTATTAATAAATACAGTACATATATTAAAATTATAACTTGTTATTAATTAGAGCTACAAATATCACAATTATGGATTTTTCTAGAAGTGACACACCACCCGAGTTATGCTCGGCTTTTTTATGAATTTTGACACACTGAGCTCAAAAGGTTGGCCATCACTGACCTAGACCGTACAGCCGCCCAGAGAAAGTCCACTCAATTGTTTGTCTCTTTTGATACCATCAAATTGGGTAAACCTGTGGGAAAGCAGACCCTCTCCTCCTGGTTAGTGGACTGTATTTCCTTTTGCTATCAGCAGGCAGGCATTCCGCTCCAAGACCGTGTCAAAGCACACTCTATTAGGGCCATGGCAACCTCAGTAGCTCACCTCCGCTCAGTGCCACTTACTGACATTTGTAAAACTGCTACCTGGAGCTCTCTCCATATCTTTGCAGCCCATTATTGCTTAGACAAGGCTGGCAGACAAGATTCCATCTTCGGCCAGTTTGTCCTATGCAACTTATTTGCCAATTAATGTACCAACAGCCTTCCACCGACCCATCAGGGTTCAGGATGCCCTTTTAACCAAATTTTCACCCCAGTTGTTGTGCCTGTTGCACGTCTTTGGGTGTATTTGGTGCTTTGCTCGGGCATCCTCAGCTCGGTACTCATCCATATGTGAGGACTGCCATCCTGCTTGTCCTGTGAGAAAGCAGAGTTGCTTACCTGTAACAGGTGCTCTCACAAGACAGCAGGCTGTTAGTCCTCACGAAACCCGCCCACCACCCCGTGGTATTGGGTTCTTTATGTTTTCTTATTTTTCGCATGCATTTTTACTATAAGACGAGACTGAAGGGGGACCCCTGCTGGATGCAGGGTTGGTGCTATGCTGGGCATGCCCAATAGGTACCAGTCAAAGTTCTAGAAACTTTGACAAAATTTTCCGTGATTGGGCTCCATCCTGATGATGTCACCCATATGTGAGGACTAACATCCTGCTGTCCTGTGAGAACACCTGTTACAGGTAAGCAACTCTGCTTTCTCCTTAGACAGCAGGGTAATCAGCCACACTGCCTCCCCTTTTGGAGTTGGCTTCTTTGAGCTATTATATAGGACCTAGTAGTCCTGCATGTTGGCAGGTATACAGGAAGTCCCATGTGTACCTTAAAAAACCTTCTAGGCTTTTCCATAGATAGTACTTGTGTGACTGATTATCCTGGTATTGTATAATTTTTGCTGGACTCAAAGCTTTAGGGCAACAAGAACATTTCAAATCAACAAGAGGTTTTCAAATTTAGTTTATTTGGCTTCTTAAAAGTCAAATGTTCCTGTGAGATGCAATATAACTGCCCTCTATCTGTAATAACTTGCATCTCAGTAAATCTCTGACCTGCCCTGACTTATATAATCAAAATACAACATTCTCGAAGCTTCCAGAATGAATGACGTAACTGGCCAAAGACTTCCTTACAAAAAATACCGTATACTGTTGTCATGACAATCTATCCTGTATAGGAAATGCTTGTGAGGACCTCCCTCAACTAAGAATTCTTCTAACCCTGTTCCTCCTCCCACTGTAAACAAGTTCCTTTATCAATGACTTTGATGCAAGTATTCTCTTCTGTTCTTCTTTTGTTCTTCTTTGTTTATGTACACATTGCAGTCTGGGTTTTGAATAGAGCTAGACTTGGATTCCACTTCTTGGCACCAGGATTCATTCAAAACTATCACCTCACAAGATCTCCTTTTCACATTGGTTTCAAGTCATTGAAACCAGCATCTGCAAGATAAAGGCTTGCATCCAAGACTCAGTTTCTCTGCATTGTAAAGCAAATGTTGTCATTGATGCCTTCCTGGCCTGTAATTATAGGCTTTGCAGAGCTTACAAATTTCCCAAAATCTTCTGCATCCTTTGAATCTGTGATAGTCAGAAAGTCTCTCAAAGTTCATTCACCTCTGACAGGCCAGTACAGCAGAGGAGTCTGGGTATTCTTGGTTATCTTAATCAGACATATTCTTCATTTCCCTCTATGGGACACCTTTAATGGACAGGTGTCACATCAATCAGTCTTCGATGCTAAGCCATGACAGAGGAACTTAAAAGTGTGTCCTAACCCCTAACCTTGGTATTTATCAGGTGTAGTGCATAGGTGTATGTCCCTCTAGATTCCTAATTAATATGAAGGATGTTCCCACAAGCATTCACTAGTTAATCAAAAAATAACATCAAAACTAATTTTCACTAGGTAGCTATTAGCTCTATAATGGAGCTATACAGATACCTGCATTATAAAAAGGACCTACTTCAATATAACATGATCACATATGTTATCTTTCAGAATCAAGTAAGTACATAATAGTGGTATAACATGTAAAGATAAGTACACAGAGAGACTAGTATGAAAGTACTGTGTTTCTCATATAATACTAGGTATTCTGGGCAAATCTTTTCAATGAATACTGTTGTTGTGAACAACTACCCAGGATAATATTCATTAAAATGGCAACCAGGGATATAATCAATGCACCTTACCAGAAAAGTAAAGAAACCAATAACATAGAAGAAAACCAAGAATCTATAGAAAAACTCATACTGTGTTGTGCATACATGATGTAAAAGTGTTGCAAAGCATAAGACATATTCTAGTCATATGCTGCAGTGATGGAAGATCAAATACAAAAGCATATGCATGATAGGCAAAGGCATAGTAAAAGTCTGAAACATCATACTAATTCTGTAGGGTATGTATAGTGCTATCCAGTATTATGACAATAACCTGTAGCAGTGAAAGCACTCACTGTATGGACTGTCCTAATTCACTTGTGGCAGTCATATGTCCAAGAGATAATACGGCTGTGTAGGGCAAGTATTAATTATTAAGGTAGATGATGGCTAGTAATACTGCTTCGTCTTCAGATACTAGGGGAAATGGGGCTAATACCCTTCTCAAATGATGGTAAGTCTAAATATATTGGGGATATTCATAAAAATAAATGAAAGCTAACTCTGTGAGAAAGTCTTTAACATATTATGTGAACTACTTTGCAGAATTGATAAACCATCAGTGTAAGATTTTACACAGGGAAGGAAGGAATGTCATATAAATAAAAGACAGAAATAAGGAAAATTATATCTTCCCCTTTGGAATCCTAAATAGAAACCAACTAGCTTATAAGTCACAGATAGAGTTTATAGTGAAAGGACCAAAATAAAAAGAAAAGAACAATGAGCAATTAATATGCCGAAAGATATAGTAATAGAATGTTGCAGATCCCTATAGCAGAGCTCCTCATGTGTAAGGTATGTATTTGTTCCAAAGAGAACAGTCTCATAATAAGCATCACAAACTGCACTAGTAAGAAATCTTTGTGAAAGAGAGTGAAACAGTCATTAAGTAAAATCTAGTAAATAGTGTCATAAGAAAAGATATTCAAATAAGGGTTTATCGAAAACATTAGAATAAGAGATAGAATATTGAGATATTAAAGATCAGCAAAGTGATTATCCTAAGTGCAAGCTGCAAAACAAAAGAATAGAAATAGCTTATAACTTAAGCTGGTGTGGAAGAGAAATATAAAAAGATCTCCCTCTTGAACCCTGAATTATCATATTTGAATCACAATGAAACACATCACCCTCTATGTGATCAAAGCAGCTTCCATAGATAAAGATAGAAAAACCTAGTACATACACATTTAACTGATTCAGCATATAAGTATTATAAAATTTAAGACTGGAAAATATTACTTAACTTGGAACATACAAACTAATAAAAACAGCATCACTTCAAATAATATTATTAACTTGAACACCTAAGTGCTGACAAAGAATGAAAGAACCTAAATTCTGCATATAGTCATTCCCACAAAACATAGAAAAAAGCAAATATCAGGTATAAATTGTAAGCCTTGCAGTCCATATAATATGTAAGAAAGTCTGTGACCATAATTTCTGCATTCAGTGCGTATATAGTTCTTTTAGTAGGATTCAGTGATGATGTCAAGGCAGAATCTCTTAGCTCCTTAGATTAGATGCATGTGTATGAAGTCAAACCTAAATAAAAGTGCAACAAATCCGATTAAGTAGTAAGAAAATACTTTTATGTCACGTACTCCCTATATTTAAGTTGCCAAATAATCCCCACATTATTTCAAAACATCATGCAATGGTCCAGACCACAAACATAAATACTCAGACTGTACATTAAAACATATATGTCACAGCACTGACCACATAATACATGCATTCATTCATTCCTCCTTGTACACATGTAACATAGAACAAACAACATGACAAACTTTTGAGCTCAAAAAGAAAAACGTATTTTAAAATATAAAAGAATTGGATCGATCCACAAAAGAAAACAAAAACTCAGGATTAAAAATAGAATAGATCTATTCAAAAATTGAAAAGGAATCAAACTGGAATAAACTGCATTCTTCATCTCCCATAGATCAGAGACAGATGCACTTTGTGCTTTGGTACCCTGGAAAGAAATCTAATATATAACAGTTAATATAATGATTAAAATGAAATTTAAAAATGACATTACAGGTTCCTTAAAAGTCAAACTACTGATATACCTTAATTCAGCAAAAAGCAGTCATAAAGCTACTTTCCTTTCTCTGATGGTCCACCCCTAGGAGGCGCTGTCCCCTGTGATAAGAGCTACTTCCTTTTACAAATCTAAAACCTTTTTGTTTTCCTATGCTTGTAAACTCCTAACTTGCCTTCTAAATGAAAAACTTAAAACAAACAACTTTGCACTTAATTAAAAGTCATTCTATTTCCATCCAATATGCATATGTTCCACAAAGTTCTTACTACCAAATCCTGTAAATACCCTAAATAAAAATACAAATCATTTCCAAAAGCACAGACATATCTGCTAGAAGTCTGGAAGTCTGCAAAATAAAAGGATGGCACAGACTAATATGCATTAACCAAAAGTTTTTCTTACTGGCACATAAATAGATAATAGGCATTGCTGCTTAACTCTCTGCTGTTCACCGTCTCACAATCTTACTCCTTTACATACCGTCGAAACCGTCCACAATACAAACGTCCAATATCTGAAGTCCCATCAAAATAAATCACCTAATTCATTTCCTTTCTTCTAAAAGTTAGCAGCTACTGAGGTATAATCAAAACTGAGAAATATTTATCATCCTTACTGCTGCATGCCGTCCGTTTATTTCTGACCTGTGTTTAAGTTAAAATAAATCCTATTTTCACACAATTAAATGCAACTGACTTACATGTTTTCTCTATTTTACCCAAAACATTCTAAATGTCTCAGCACACATCCTTTTGCATATTCCTAAATCTCTTCCCTCTTTAACATTACGTCATCTCTCATCCCTAATATTCACTTTCCCCATACTTTCAACACAAATTTCTGTTTTCACATTAAACAGATCAATCCATTAGTCCCTCTTCTATCACCTGTGCACTCAGTCCTATAACATACTTAAACCTCAAACCTCTCAGCAGAACTGTAAAATCCATTTTAAAAGTGACTCACTCCCAGGTGTTTTTTTTTTTTTTTCCTTTCTTCTCAAACACATTCCTAAGGGGGGGTTCACCTCCTCTCCCGCCAAACAACTGTTACACTCAATGAATAGGTTTGTTAAGTGATAAAACACTTAAACAGATCATTTCATTAAAATGGAGTCGCTCTCTTGTAGTATATCTATAGATTGTTTTCCTTTCTATCTCTCTGCCTATACCCCTGACCAAAGAAAAAACAATACATCCCTCTCCAATGATACATCAAATCTAATTATGAATGGCTTTAAATAAACACAGGTTCATGCTTTCGTTCTTACCAAATGAAATAACACACCCTTCACAATAAACTCTCGTTAAGCACACAATTCTAAAAACTTAGATGCAAATATGAGCATCTCTGCATTAATGGTGGAAAATAAAACCAAAAACTAAGAAGCTTGCTGGGCTGGGTATTCTTTTTCTACGTTTACAGTGAACATAAGAGTCCTTGTGGCCAGCCATGGCTACATCATTCAGCCCTGTACCTTGAGGGGGAGGGGGGAGAAGCAAAACACCATAAAACTGAAAAACTTCATTTCTCTGGTTAATGATACCCTAACAGCAATCACGCATTAACTCCAAAGCAAACGTAAATATGAACTGATAAAAATAAATCTCATAAACTAAAATAAACTGGAGACATTTATGTACCTCTAATCACAGACAGCTGTAAACTATAATATCCATCCATGCAGTTTCTAGTTTTAAAAGCACCTCATTTGTTTGTGTTTAACAACTAAACTTTGGTAAAAAATCCACTAACTAAAAACTCCTTATCATACTAATTATAAAACTTTCAACTTACCAATTGTATCTTATTCCCTCTTTCTCCTTCTGAATCTACACACTCACAACCAGCCGCTCCCCAGGTGTAAAATGAAAGTGAAACTGCTTGAGCCCAAGCCATGCGGTCTGAGGACAAAAGACCCCAGACTGACTAGTGCTGGGTACCCCTCTGGTTTTTTTTTTTTTCTTTCAACTGTTCAATCTGATTTTAATTAAATCATCAACTCATGTCCTGTCTCCCTAACATATATTAAAGAACATTTTGCAAAAAGTATTCTAACCCCGATGTAACACACAATCTATATACACTATACAACAAATAAAATAAAATAAAATAAAAACATTGATACTTACAGATTTTTCCTTTTTTTTTTTTTTTTCTTGTTACATACTCACAAAATGGATCCAACTTCATTCCACATCTGCTCTGAACTCATAATTCTCCGGGATAACCTCCAGTCTACCTGGGTAACTCAATCTTTGAACGGCAAGCCAAATTTACCCTTCAAGAACCTAGTGCTAGGTTGTCCACCAACCATAACACTACAGCTTATTAATAATTAATAACAACAGCTATTAAAGTCCCATCTGGGGTGCCAAATGTATAATTTTTGCTGGACTCAAAGCTTTAGGGCAACAAGAACATTTCAAATCAACAAGAGGTTTTCAAATTTAGTTTATTTGGCTTCTTAAAAGTCAAATGTTCCTGTGAGATGCAATATAACTGCCCTCTATCTGTAATAACTTGCATCTCAGTAAATCTCTGACCTGCCCTGACTTATATAATCAAAATACAACATTCTCGAAGCTTCCAGAATGAATGACGTAACTGGCCAAAGACTTCCTTACAAAAAATACCGTATACTGTTGTCATGACAATCTATCCTGTATAGGAAATGCTTGTGAGGACCTCCCTCAACTAAGAATTCTTCTAACCCTGTTCCTCCTCCCACTGTAAACAAGTTCCTTTATCAATGACTTTGATGCAAGTATTCTCTTCTGTTCTTCTTTTGTTCTTCTTTGTTTATGTACACATTGCAGTCTGGGTTTTGAATAGAGCTAGACTTGGATTCCACTTCTTGGCACCAGGATTCATTCAAAACTATCACCTCACAAGATCTCCTTTTCACATTGGTTTCAAGTCATTGAAACCAGCATCTGCAAGATAAAGGCTTGCATCCAAGACTCAGTTTCTCTGCATTGTAAAGCAAATGTTGTCATTGATGCCTTCCTGGCCTGTAATTATAGGCTTTGCAGAGCTTACAAATTTCCCAAAATCTTCTGCATCCTTTGAATCTGTGATAGTCAGAAAGTCTCTCAAAGTTCATTCACCTCTGACAGGCCAGTACAGCAGAGGAGTCTGGGTATTCTTGGTTATCTTAATCAGACATATTCTTCAGTATGTACAGAGAACACCAGTTACAGGTAAGCAACTTAGTTTTATCTGTGTATCTTACAGCTACTTTTCAAAAAGAAACTATCTGGGTTATTCCTCTTTGAAAATTAGCTAGACAGTATGTGGGTTCAAAATTGCCTGCATACCTTTCACCTAGTCAGCTTACTGAAAATTGCACCCCCTCTCCTTATGACATGTTATGTGATCCATCAGTGTGACTATTCCAATGCTGTATTTGAAGAAGTTAGATATGCAATTTCTGATTTTTGGAGAAGAGTGCCAGATAGACATGTTCAGTATTCAACCTCTATATTTTATCACAAAAATAAAATTGTGGTTTGTTCTGCTATAGACATTTGTGAGGTGAAAGAGGGAGATGCCGCACATTACAGTTTCAAAGTCTTGGAGAGAGGACTTTTCAAAAGTATCCACAGACTTTACATCTACCTGCATAGTTTTGAAAAGTGCTTCCTATATTTATGGTAGTAAAAATATTTACAATATACAGAATATATAGTCGGAGGAGTAGCCTAGTGATTAGAGCAGCAGCCTACAAACTGGGGAGACCAGGGTTTAAGTCCCACTATCACTCCTTGTGACGTTGGGCAAGTTACTTTACCCTTCATTGCTTCTGGTGCAAACTTAGATTATAAGATCTTTAGGGATAGGGAAATATCTACAGTACCTGAAAGTAATCCACTTTGAAGTGCCAAGAAGCAGAATATAAAAATCTAAATAAATAGATAAGAATTTGTAGAGCCATTTATTACAAACATAATCCCTAGACCTTTTTTCCTTTCCTCTTCCTTGCTCACACTAGCTGAAGGGCATAATAAATTAGTAGAGAGCTAACATCCTTTGTCTCCTATGCAGAAAGTTTGAATAGAATTTTGTATTTGGAAATACTATTTCATCTCTTCTCTGTTCAAGAAATTTGAATTGAGCTACTAGATATTTCCTTCTAATCAGCATTTTTATCCCAGGCAAGCAGGATGCTAGTCCTCACATATGGGTGACGTCACCAACGGAGCCCTAGTGTGGGAAAGTTTTCTGTCAAAGTTTCTAGAAACTTTTGACTGGCACTGTGGTGCCACTGAGCATGCCCAGCATGCTATGATATTCTCTGCCACAGGTGTCTCTCTTCAGTCTTCGTCTTTCCAAGCTGCTGTAGGCTTCGCGGGATAGGAGCCGTTGAGATTCTCTCAACACAATTTTTGACTGTAAAGTCAAACTTTATCTGATATTCTCTCTCACAAATCTTTTGGGGTAATTTCTTCACCGGCCGGTGAGTACCTCTGTCTCATTTTTTTTTTTTCCTTTATTTGAAGGAAATTTTTCTCTCACAAATTCTCATTCTTTCCGACGGCTGTCGGCTAGAAATATGGCTACAGCATTTAAAAAATGCCCTGTATGCGCTCGAAAAATGTCGATTACCGTCCCGCACATCGAATGTGTGCTATGCCTCGGAGAAAAACATGAGGTAAATAACTGCCCACAATGCGCCGAGATGACACCGAAAGACCGCAAAGCTCGACTGGAAAAAATGGAACATCTGTTCCGTCTTCAGCTCATCCCATCTCTTTCGGCATCATCGAAGTCGTCTCCGGCTGGAGCGACTAAGCGCTTGTTACTTAAAAAACCTTGCCCGGGGCTGTCGGGGGATCCTTCGTCGCCTTCATCGTCTTCGACGAAATCCATCGACCCTCAAAAGTCAAAACACAAGCATCGACATCGACAACTATCGATGTCCGAAACCGCTTCCCAGGAGCCATCGATGGCGAAGCGGCCACGGACCGAGGAAACGTCAGCGTCTGGGCCTCATCCTCCATCTTCGATACCTGATCCTCTGCAGGGCTCTGCACCGGATCCTACACCACAGCCTCCGCCACCGCTTACAACTGCTGTGGTACCATCAGTTGTAACGCCGGAATTGTCTGATATCATCAGACAAGCGGTATCAAAGGCTTTCATGGAACAATTGATTCCGACGGGCTCGTCGATGCCGATGCTCCCAGCATTGATGCCAGCAATTTTGCTGATGCCGGTGGGACCACCGATGCCGGTGTCGACGTTCACACCAAGGACAAAAGGTGACTCGATGTCGACACCCAGAATAATAACTGCGTCGACATCGATATACGCACACCTGCCATTTACCTCTTCGACGTCGATTCCAATAACACCGCCGACGGCAGTTTCAACACCGAGACGACCACCTTCGACGTCAACATCGATTCCGGCGGCTATTCCATCGACGCAACCACCACCGGAAGAGCCAGAAGTTCAAGATCTAGCTTTCTTTCAGCGTCTACTGCAAAGGTATCAAAATGTCATCGACACTTTGCCAAAGAAACCGGTGAAACAGACATCTCCATTACTTCCCATCGATGACCAATTACCAGGTCCATCAGGAATACATTTACCACCCAAATCCATCAGAAAATCTCCTTATAGGGATGATGATGACGATTCCTGGGATAGCCACGGTACAGACACGTCTTCTGAGGGCTTCATGTCGGAACCTTCTCCACCGGAACCGAGAAAAAAGTCCCCACCAGAGGACCTGTCATTTTCTAACTTTATTCAGGACATGACAGATACCATTCCTTTTAAATTGGCAACAGAACAAGACACTAGACAACATACTCTAGAGGTCTTGCAATTTGTAGATCCACCCAAACAAGTTTTGGCCATCCCAATTCATGAGGTGTTCTTAGATCTCCAACACCGGATCTGGGAGCACCCTTCTACAGTTTCAGCAGTAAACAAATGGATGGATTCAACTTATCTAGTACAGACAGCACCTAGTTTCCAAAAAGCACAACTACCACATCACTCAGTGGTAGTTGAATCTGCCCAGAAAAAATCAAGGCGTATCCGCCCACACTCCTCAACTCCCCCAGGTAAGGATCACCGCTTCCTCGATTCCTTGGGAAGAAAAGTGTATCAGGCTGCAATCCTAAATTCCAGAATCTCTGCATACCAGTTATACATGACACAGTATCAGAGAGACATATGGAAACAGATGGAAGAATTCATAAATTCTTTACCTGCACAGTTTCAGGAACCAGCACAGGCCATAGTGAACAAAGGCCTAGAAGCAGGGAAACATGAGGTGAGAGCGGCTTATGATAGCTTTGACACTGCCTCCAGGACTGTAGCTGCTGGAATTACTGCTCACAGGTATGCATGGCTCAAGGCCTCGGATCTCAGGCCTGAGGTCCAGGAAAAACTTGTAGATTTACCATGTTTGGGAGGCAACTTATTTGGAGATAAGGTCCAAGAAGCAGTCCAACAGCTAAAGGACCATACAGAAACATTACGCCAGCTGTCCCAAATGCCTCAGGATACAACGACAACGACGCCTACCCCGGAGGGAACCTAGGCGTTCTTACTACAGGCCACGAAGATACTACTCCCAAACTTCCAGGAGTAGATCTACTAGGCCTCAACAACAACGCTCCCAAACAAGACAACCTAGAGCTCCTTGCACGCAACCTCCGCCTCAAGTCAGGCCCAGCGACGGGATTTTGAGATTCAAGCCAGAGAACAAGCCACACCTTTAAATCCTCAAACACATCTTCCAGTGGGGGGAAGAGTATCTCACTTTTACACACACTGGGAAACAATAACAACAGACCAATGTGTACTCTCTATAATCGCCCATGGTTACAAACTAAATTTTCTCTCCAATCCACCAGATTCTCCACCGAGTTTCTGCCCACAGCAAAAATCTCAGCTACCTCATCTACAAGCAGAATTATCCGCCCTTCTGAGAGCCAAGGCTATCCAGTTAGTACCTCGGACTCAGCAGGGCAGAGGATTCTATTCCCGTTACTTCCTCATTCCAAAGAAAACAGGAGGTCTACGTCCCATCCTCGACCTCAGAAATCTCAACAAATTTCTAAAGGAAGAGAAGTTCAGGATGGTTTCTCTAGGCACCATGCTCCCACTTCTGCAAAAAGGAGATTGACTATGTTCTCTGGATCTTCAAGACGCTTACGCTCTCATCCCAATATTCCCTCCTCATCGCAAGTATCTGCGCTTCATGGTGGGTCATCAACATTTCCAATACACAGTACTGCCATTCGGACTCGCCTCTGCTCCCAGCGTTTTCACCAAATGTCTGGCAGTAATAGCAGCACACTTGCACAAACAAGGTGTCCATGTTTTCCCATATCTAGACGACTGGCTCATCAGAAGTCAATCTCACCAAGGAGCAATAATTTCTCTCAACCGAACAATTGCTCTACTTCACTCCATGGGCTTTCTCACCAATTATCAAAAGTCCCATCTCACACCATCTCACCTGCTCCACTTCATAGGAGCAGAACTGAACACCATCCTTGCAAAGGCCTTTCTACCCAAGGATCGAGCAGAAACATTGTCCTTGTTGGCAAACTCTATTCACTCAAAAAAAAACAAGCAACAGCTCATCAGTTTCTAACTTTACTAGGCCACATGGCCTCTACAGTTCATGTCACACCTTTAGCAAGGCTCGCCATGAGGGTAACCCAATGGACTCTAAGATCACAATGGATCCAAGCCATTCAACCACTACATTCTTCAATCCAAGTAACCCACCAACTACGTTCCTCACTTCTCTGGTGGGTAAACAAGGACAATTTGTGCAAGGGCTTACCCTTCCAACAACCAGTCCCACAGATAACTTTAACTACATCCACCTTGGGTTGGGGAGCTCACATAGACAATCTCCAAACCCAGGGTACTTGGCCAAGACTCGAAGCAACTTTCCAAATCAATTTCCTGGAGCTTCGAGCTATACATTATGCACTGCATGCGTTCAAGGACTGTCTTCCACACAAGACTGTTCTCATCCAAACGGACAACACAGTAGCCATGTGGTACATCAACAAACGGGGAGGTACAGGCTCGTATCTCCTTTGTCAAGAAGCTGCACAGATTTGGGATTGGGCCCTAAACCACTCAATACTTCTCCGGGCCACTTATCTGGCAGGCATTCACAATATAGTGGCGGATCGACTCAGTCGTCAGTTCCAACCACACGAATGGTCACTGGATCCCTCAGTAGCGACCAGGATATTTCAACATTGGGGTCAACCAACAATAGACCTCTTTGCATCACATCTGAATCACAAAGTGGACAACTTCTGTTCTCTACACAAACAGAAGAACCAGCCAGCCAAGGACGCCTTTGCTCGCCCTTGGAACTCAGGCCTACTATACTTGTATCCTCCGATACTGCTCATAACCAAAACTCTAGTGAAGCTACAACAGGACAAGGGGTCCATGATACTCATAGCCCCATATTGGCCTCGACAAGTATGGTTTCCCACACTTCTAGACCTCTCAGTCAGGGATCCAATTCGTCTGGGAGTAGCTCCCACTCTCATAACTCAGGATTATGGTCAGTTGCGCCATCCAAACCTTCAATCCCTATCCCTGACAGCATGGATGTTGAAAGCTTAACTTTATAACCACTCAATCTTTCAACCAATGTATCTCAAGTGCTGATAGCTTCACGTAAACCTTCCACAAGAAAGAACTATTCTTCAAAATGGAAGAGATTTACTTTGTGGTGCAGACAAAACAACAATGATCCTTTTACTTGCCCCATCACTTCTCTACTAGACTATTTATACCATCTTTCAGACTCTGGCCTCCAGACTTCATCTGTTAGAGTACACCTCAGTGCAATCTCAGCTTACCATGGCAGGATAAAAGATGCACCAATCTCCACTCAACCTCTTGTCAGTAGGATTATGAGAGGTTTGACTCAACTTAAAGCACCAATTTGGCCACCAGTCACAGAATGGGACCTGAATCTGGTATTAACAAGACTTATGCGTTCTCCTTTCGATCCCATAGATTCCTGTGATCTCAAATTTCCTACATGGAAGACTATCTTCCTCATAGCTATTACATCAGCTAGAAGGGTTAGTGAGTTACAAGCACTTGTAACATACGCCCCCTACACGAAATTCTTACATGATAGGGTGGTTCTCCGTACACATCCAAAATTCCTTCCCAAAATAGTTACGGAATTCCACTTGAACAAATCCATAGTTTTACCCACTTTCTTCCCAAGGCCCCATTCTCACCAAGGAGAACAGGCTTTACATACCTTGGACTGTAAACGTGCCCTATACTTCTATTTAAACCGCACGGCAGTCCACAGGGAAATCAATCAACTTTTTGTTTCTTATGATCCAAACAAACCAGGGAAAGCAGTGGGTAAATATACTCTCTCTATCCAATTGGCTAGCAGATTGCATACAGTTTTGCTATGAAAAAGCAGGCCTTCCTCTCCAAGGGCGAGTAAAGGCACATTCAGTAAGAGCAATGTCAACCTCAGTAGCACACTATCGTTCAGTGCCAATCCTTGACATATGTAAAGCAGCAACATGGAGTTCTCTTCACACCTTTGCAGCTCATTACTGTTTAGACAAAGAAGGACGACAAGATTCAGCCTATGGACAATCTGTCTTAAAGAACTTGTTTCCAGTATAATCCCAACTCCTTCTACATCCAACCTGCTGTGATCTTCGGCTGACTCATTTTCACCAATACTTCACTGTTGCGTCAATACATAATGACTCAGCCTCTAGCTTGCTAATCACCCATATGTGAGGACTAGCATCCTGCTTGTCCTGGGATAAAGCAAAATTGCTTACCTTGTAATTGGTGTTATCCCAGGACAGCAGGATGTAGTCCTCACAAAACCCACCCGCCACCCTGCGGAGTTGGGTCTCATATCTTTTATTATTTTATTTTTTGCCAAAGCTTATTGCTACATACGAGACTGAAGAGAGACACCTGTGGCAGAGAATATCATAGCATGTTGAGCATGCTCAGTGGCACCACAGTGCCAGTCAAAAGTTTCTAGAAACTTTGACAGAAAACTTTCCCGCACTAGGGCTCCGTTGGTGACGTCACCCATATGTGAGGACTACATCCTGCTGCCTGGGATAACACCTATTACAAGGTAAGCAATTTTGCTATTCATATGTTCTATTAAAATGTTTTTGTCATAAATGTAATATATAGTTTAATGTTCTCCTTTTATAGTGGACCTGTTCTTGCACTTGTCTTGTCACGAAATGATGCTGTACAACACTGGAGAGAATTACTAGGTCCAATGAATGTGCAAGAAGCAAAAGAGAATTACGCAGACAGGTAAATTAAAGAATTTTAGAGAGGCAATGTATACAACTTTCATAAACTAGAAGCAAAGAATACAAATACATCAGTTAAAATGTTCCCTCTAGAGATTTCCTTCTCAACTTGATTCTTAAAGGCCAATTTTCTAAGGGTTTAGGCCCCTAGCATTTGGAGTTAGGCCTAGATTTGCCCCTTTGAAAATTTACTAGGGCTGATTGCCTAAACTTTAGATCTTAGTTTCTCTAGGCTCCTAACTTTAGTAGGTTTAACAAGAGGACAGCTAAGGAGAGGTTTTCAGAAGGAGGAAAAAAGTCAGACATTGATATTCAGCACCACTTAGCCATATAAGTTCAGACTTAGCCTGCTAAGTGGCACCGTTTTAATATTTGCCCATGTTCAGCGCCTGCCTCTTAGCCAGATAACCATTTATCCATCTAAATAGTTAGCTGGTGTATTTTATATTATGCACTGTCTTTCTGACACCTCTTTGTGCTGTATACCTGAATACTAGTTTTAGATTAAGACTACAGAGGACCCTGCCTACGTGCTGGAATGCAGCCAGCCTACATGCTGGAATGCAGCCAGCCAACACCCCAGACCCATTAGCTGATTGGTCTATTACATTCTCAAATGAAATGGACCATACTTATCTAGAAATAACACTCTGAATGTACTCTGGTCAGTATAAGGAATATATATGTGGGTATATTGCTGGACGACCGAGTATCAAGATATTCACACGATTGCTGTAAGCCTGATACTCCGTGGAACAAAATAATTTGTTCCTCCCCTCCCTTGTTGTCTTTGTCTCTGTCTTTCTTTAAATAAAAGTCTCAAGTTACTTAAAATCTCCAGCGTTTCTTTAGAATCAACACTGGTTAAGTTGGGGGGGGGGGGGGTGGGGGCACTCTGGGGCAGAGCTATTTATCCAGCTAATTGACCCATATAAGTGCCGATATTCAGCCTTATCTGGCTCATTCTCTAAAGGGATCGCACGCAAAAAGGGAATTTTCACATGCGAAGACATCGCGGACGGCGAAAATGTAAGAACCCTTTTCGCTACCCATTTCGCGCCCAATAGCACCACTTTTACGGTGCTGTTGGGTGCGAAAGCTGGCAGCGATTGCACTGCGGAGGTGTGATCGCTGCCGGCTTTCGCAGGCCCACCCCCCGCTTCGCCTCCCCGCCCCCTGTTACCGCCGGATTCTCTAAGGTCTGCGACTGTTGCGTCTGTCGGTCTTCGACGGCTTCGCTCCGCTTGCCTCACCTCATTCTTGGCTCTTCCCGCTTGCCTGGGCAAGATGGCTACCACCACGTCTACAAGCTGACCTCTCTGGCGTCCCCGGAACGGGTATGGTGCAGCATCCTGCCATTGCTCCTCCCAGGTATCTACTAGGGTGCGCGTGCGCGTGCAACCCACGTCTTTGTACAACCCTTGGCGCAAACCTCGAGGGCGTTCCCTCATGCTGACGTCACACCATCCGGGTATATTACCTTCATTCATTTGCTAGCTACTCGAGTTAGCAAGGACTCAAATCCATTCCTGTCTACGCTAATCTGCCGCTTCCGTGCTGCCGCAGGAAGCTTTCTCTCTGCCCTTCGGGTAACGACTAACCTGGGTACCCGCTCCTTGGGGGACCTCTGCTTTATTTCAGATGTCTTACAGGGAACAGGTACTCGCTCCTTGAGGACCTGCTCTCCCTGCCTCGGTGCCTGTACCTTCTACAACATCTGGTGGAATCGTATACCAACAGCAATACCTAGTGAGTGCTTTAACACTCAGTCTATATCATCCACAGTACCTCCTCGCTGGGAGACCTGCTGCAGAACCTCCTGACGCCATCTAGGAGAGAAGGGCTCCTTCTGCCGAGGTCCCTGAGACTGCAACTACCTCACTACTGCCACCTGCTGGCTATCATCAAGCTGTCTAATAAAGAACTGTTCTTGTGTGTTTGTGTATACAAGTCTAGCCCAGTGCTGTGGCTCCTCACGGGGCTCCTCCCCATGGGAGTGGTCATCACCACAGTACCCAAGGATCCACCAAAACACATGTAATAACAACAGCGATCTTAGAGAATCCAGGCCTAAATTAGCTGGATAAGTTAGACCTGCTATTAAGCAAGTCTAAAGTTAGCCAGATATACATATCCAGTTAACTATTAGATAGCTAGATATATTTGTGGCTGTGCTGCTGAATAACCCAGCCAAGTTCACAAGATATGTTTATCTGGCTAACCTGCTCAGCCTGTTAGTGGCTGAATATGGACCTCCCAAGTACTTAGCAGTGATTTTAGCACTAGACACCTAACTTAGGGTCCTGAATCTAGGAAAATAAATAGCAAGCCTAAATGTAGACCCTTAAGATTTAGGTCCCTAAATGTATATACATTTTCAGCTGAAAACTTTGGGCCCTAAATTTGGCTGAAAATAAGCACCTAATTTAGGAACCTAAATTTAGATGCTTAGCTTTTTTTTAATATTGGCCTCTTAGTGTCCCTAAGTTGTGGAAAATCAGTTTGATAACATGAGAAATAGGAGAAAATATTTTTTTACTCAAAGCATAATTAAACTTTGGAATTTGTTGCCAGAGGATGTGGTAAAAGCTGTTAGTGTAGCTAGGTTTAAAAAAGATTGGACAAGTTCTTGGGAGAAAGGTCCTTAAACTAATATTAAGATGGACTTGGGGGAATCTACTGCTTGTCCCTGTGATAAACGACATGGAATGTATTGAATTTAGGAATCCTGTCAGGTACTTGTGACTTTGATTAGCCACAGTTGAAAACAGGATGCTGGGCTTGATGGACGTGGGAGCAGACTGGGAGGGAACTTTTCTGTCCTTAACCCTACCCTTTCTACCTCTTCCTCTCTCCTCTGTGACCCCTTACCTAACCCTACCTATCCCTAACTTTTTTGTTACTTACTGCCCTGCCCCTCCCTGCTCAGATGGCACCCCTGGGTCGCCCCTTTCTTTAGGCCTGGCAGTTCGCATGTATCAGTGGTTACGCATGTGGCTGGGCCCTTTAAAAAATGTGCGGGGTCCAGCCACGCGCGTAACTGCCGGTATTTGTACGCGAGCCTCTTAAAATTTGGCCGTTAGAGCATAGAGGATCTGAGCTGGAAATCAGACTTAGCCCATTAATGCCCAAATCTTACATAGTGAAGCAATATTGGTTTAGCTTAAAGTCTGAAACACATGACATGAGAGGATCACTTGACTGAACAATTTTTTTTAATATTTGTCACGTACACAAGATGGCGCTTTGTTCCCATTTGGGAACAATGGGCACATATGGTCCCATGTTCCCATTTGGGAACAACACTGTTTTAATTATGAACTAATGACATTAAAATCATAGACTCAAGTATTTTATGCAGTTTTGACGGAAAACTATCTAGTAACTACAGAAAACCATTTAATCAGCAGAGTTTGTTTGATCCAATGATCATTGGGTATGATACTGCTGTTCGCAATGAAGATGAAGCGGAACCCTGCACTTGGTGCACACCAGGCGGGAGTTTTTCTTGCACATCCTACATCTTCCTTGTTTCTCTGATGGAGTAAGGTGATGATTATAACCATCAAACCTCACATTGCTGACTGGTCTACTGGAAGGTCCAGATTTCGATGGTGTGCGATGTTCTGAACGCTGAAGCAGGGTGCGAACAATGTGCCGACGAAACTCCAGGTGATCAAATTTACCTCCTACTTCAACATGAAGACGCCAAGCTGCAACAACTGCCATGTTGATGCCGTTGACAAATAGAGGCCACCACCATTTCTTTGAACGAAACACTGGATGGGAGTTTGCCATAAATCTGTCCAGTATGTCCACTCCTCCCATATGAGTATTATATAAGCCAATTACCGCTGGCTGTGGAAGGTCAACTGGACACTTTCTGTCATTGCTCCACCTTCTTGCTTTTCCCAGTGGTTCTATGTTGTTGTAGTTTGAAGCTACAATAACACACTGGTTGTCGTGCCATTTCACAGCCAAGACATGTCCGTCGCATACGGCATCAAAGCAGCCTCTCTCCTTCTTTTTCATTTGGCTTGTCTCCATCAATGAGCACTGCTTCAACCTATTTTCGCGAACAGTTCCAGTGGCCTTGATGTTTTGCTTTTGCAGTGCCAGAAGAAGATCATATGAGGTGAAGAAGTTATCAAAGAATACCTCATGGCATAATGGATTTTCTATGCAGCTCAGTAATGGTGCCACAACACGATGACCTAGCCCAAAACTTTGATTCTGACCATCCTGTTTGCAGTTGGTCTTTCCACAATAAACATCAACATTGAAAGGATAACCTTTTGATGAGGCCAGAACCCAGAGTTTATAGCCGAAGCGAATCGGCTTGCCTCGAATAAACATTTTCGCAGAATGGTGTCCATAATATGGGACCATCTCTTCGTCAATACTCAGATGCTCACTGAATACTCCAAACTGCTGCAGGCGACCATTCAGTGCATCAATGAAAGCACGAACTTTGTACAGTTTATCATTTTGATTAATTTTGTCATTGTCTGCAAGATGTTTGTATTTCTTTATGTCCATGAAACGGTTACGAGTCATATGGGATGAAACAAAGGATTGCTGAACATCTTCATTCCAATATAGCCGTTCAGGAGGCAAGGAATTATATCCGCTCAATAGAAGAATTCCAACAAAAATGTCCAATTCCTTGGCCTCAAGTTCAAAATCCATTTTGTTCTTCTGCCGAGCATATCAAATGCTTTCGGTCAGAATCATGTCGCTCAGCTCATTGTCATAGTACAGTTTGAAAAGTTCAAATGGTGTTTTATCCTGAAGTTCAGGATGCCTCTGGGCTAAATTTTCCAGCTGAGCTGAAGGTATTTTATGCGTATACTCCACTTTCTTGCTCCATTTAATACCATGTTTTTCTCCTTTTTTCTGAACAACTTTTCACCTTTTCTGCTGCCTCGAAGTTCCATCAGAGGAACCAATGGCTGCCACATCCTTTAGTATAGCTACAGTTACAGGCACTTCATTTGGCAGAGCCGAAGGCAGTAGATCATCTTCGTCAATCACTTCTTCATCAGACACATTATCAACTTTATTTGGAGGTAGCAACACTATGTCTCTTATGTCATCACTTTCTACGGCTTCGTCAATAATGTTGGCTAAGTTCATATTCTTCTAAGGATTCACCATCTTCACAACTTTGATACTCATCTAAAATGAATGTTAATGCTTCTGCACTGGAAAGTCATTTCTTAGACATTCTGTAAAGATATAACAGCATATTGAATATTAAATCACTTAAATATAAGTATGTTCCCAAATGGGAACATAGTCACAGTTGTGACCATTGTTCCCATTTGGGAACATCACTGAATCAATGCAATGTACATATCTATAAACATTTTCAATTTTAAAATAAATAAAATCAAAATTATAACTAAACACTTTTGTATAGTTTTCCAGCAAAATTTGTAAAAAATATTTTATTCTTATCTGCAGAAGAACTTTTTAACCAAAAACACACGTAGCTGTTGTAAAAGGTCAACTTTCAAGATGGCTGCTGCAAACACAGAGTGACTAAATATACCTCAAATGATACCAACAGATGCAAAAACTATTTAAAAATAAAGAATTAGAGTCAATATGGGAATATCTTACTTATCACAAAAATATTAATGTGAAATTTCAATGTTCCCAAATGTTTACAATGGGCACTATCCCCTCACATTGCAATGTAAAGTACTGTCACTGAGCCACCAGGCCAATTCTTCTGTGTAGTTTTGGCCAAAAGAAACAATTTTCAGTCAAGCCAGTAAATAGCTATTTAACAGGGTAAATGACAAAAAATATTCCTCCACATACATAATCTTGTGAAGTTTAAGCTTTGAAATGTTATAGTTGATTGATATTTTTTCTGTGAAGGTAGTTATCTTCCATTTCCCTTCCCCTTTTTCTAAAGAACCTTCAGCTTTTATGTGTATCTCACACCATTCCCACACAATTAGAGGGAAATGTTTAAAGTTATTTTTGTGGGTAAAAGAGTGTTTTACCTGCAGAAATGGAGAAATTACTTACCTGATAATTTCATTTTCCTTAGTGTAGACAGATGGACTCAGGACCAATGGATATAGTGTACTCATGCTAGCAGTTGGAGACGGATCAGATTTCAATCTGACGTCAGCAGCTAGTACATATACCCCTGCAGGAAGTGCAGATTCTCAGTATTCTTCCTTGCAAAGCATTATGGATATATGTGTGACTGACCGATTGATTAACTTAATGTGTTTATTCTGATTGGATTGAATTGGTTGATTGACTATAGCTGGAGACCGCCAGTGTCCTCAACCGGAAGGCGTCGAAACCAGGCAGGGTGGATGCCCTATGATGAGTAAAAGCATGGCTTACCTTGATATGATGAACGACCATGTGTAATGGCAGCCGAGGGTGGGCTGCTGAGTCCATCTGTCTACACTAAGGAAAACGAAATTATCAGGTAAGTAATTTCTCCATTTCCTAGCGGGTAGCAGATGGACTCAGGACCAATGGGATGTATAAAAGCTACTCCCGAACTGGGTGGGAGGCTGCCCGTGGTCCAATAAGGATTGTCCTTGCAAATGCTGTGTCCTCCCGAGCCTGAAAATCCAGACGGTAGAATCTGGAGAATGTATGGATGGAGGACCACGTTGCTGCCCTGCAGATCTCGGCAGGTGACAGCATTCAGGTTTCTGCCCTGGAAACTGCCTGGGCTCTGGTGGAATGGGCCTTGACCTGTAGAGGTGGTGGTTTTCCCACTTCTACGTAGGCCGCCTTGATGACTTCTTTGATCCAGCGGGCAATGGTTGCCCGTGAGGCCGCTTCCCCTTGCTTCTTCCCATTGTGCAGGACGAACAAATGGTCCGTCTTTCGTACCGGTTCTGACATTTCCAGGTATCTGGATAGTAGTCTGCCGATGTTGAGATCGCGTAGAGACCGGCCTTCTTCCGACTTCTTCACACCTTCCGTGGTTGGTAATGAAATGGTTTGGTTGAGGTGGAAGTGTGAGTCCACTTTGGGTAGGAAGGATGGGACTGTGCGTAGATGGATGGTCCCTGGGGTGATTCTGAGGAATGGATCATGGCAGGACAGTGCTTGTAGCTCTGAAATGCAGCGGGCCGAGCATACGGCCAGCAGGAACACCATTTTAGGGTTAGTAGACGGAGAGACAGGCCTCGGAGGGGTCTGAAGGCGGGTCCCACTAGGAATTCCAGAACGAGGTTGAGGTTCCACAGGGGCACTGGCCACTTTAGTGGTGGGCGAATGTGTTTGACCCCTTTCAGGAATCTTGATATGTCTGGGTGCGCGGCTATGCTGTCGCCCTTGTACCTGGGGCCGTAGCATGACAGCGCTGCCACTTGTACCTTGATTGAGTTGAGGGACAGGCCCTTCTGGAGTCCATTCTGTAGGAATTCTAAGATTATTGGGACTTTAGAGGAGTGTGGTTCGATGTTGTGATCTTCGCACCAGGCCTCAAAAACTCTCCAGATCCTTATATATGTTAGCGATGTGGAGAACTTGCGTGCTCGGAGGAGGGTATCTATTACTGCCCCCGAGTATCCCCTCTTCCTCAGTCGGGCCCTCTCAATGGCCAGACCGTAAGAGAGAATTGAGCTGGATCCTCGTGAAGGATGGGACCTTGTTGTAGTAGGTCCCTGTGTGGGGGCAGGGGCAGAGGGTCCCCTGCCAGTAGTCTTCTCATGTCTGCGTACCAGGGTCTTCTTGGCCAGTCCGGGGCCACCAGAAGAACTAGACCTCTGTGTCGCTGCGTCTTGTGAATGATTGCGCCCAGCAGGGGCCATGGGGGGAAAGGCGTATAGGAGGGTCCCCGGTGGCCAGGTCTGCACCAGGGCGTCGATCCCTTGTGACTGAGGATCTCGCCTGCGACTGAAGTATCTGGGTACTTGGATGTTGGATCTGTTTGCCAGGAGATCCAGGTCTGGGGTCCCCCACTGATCCACTATCATCTTGAAGGCTGTGGATGATAGCTTCCATTCTCCCGGGTTAAGGCTTTCCCTGCTGAGGAAGTCTGCCGTGGTGTTGTCCTTCCTGGCGATGTGGACGGCGGAGATGTCTTGGAGGTTTGCTTCCGCCCAGGTCATCAGGGGGGCTATCTCTAAGGATACCTGTTGGCTTCTGGTTCCGCCCTGCCTGTTGATGTAGGCCACCGTGGTGGCGTTGTCCGACATCACTCTGACCGCTTTGTTTCGAAGTCTGTGGGCAAACCGCAGGCAGGCTAGCCGGACTGCCCGTGCCTCTAATCGGTTGATGTTCCATCCTGACTCGACTTCGTTCCACCGCCCTTGGGCGGTTAGCTCTTCGCAGTGTGCTCCCCATCCATGTAGGCTGGCATCTGTGGTGAGCAGGATCCAGGTCGGGGAGGATATTCTTGATCCCCGGCTCATGTGGTTGGGCTGCAGCCACCACCTTAGCTGGGTCCGAACTCTGGTCGGTAGAGGTAGATGCACGGTGTATTTCTGGGATCGTGGACTCCACCGTGATAGGAGTGAGCGCTGCAAAGGTCTCATGTGGGCTCATGCCCATGGTACCACTTCCAATGTGGATGCCATTAGACCGAGGACTTGAAGGTAATCCCATGCTGTGGGCCGGGTGGCGTTCAGCAGGGTCTGTAGTCGGTGCCGCAGCTTTGATCTCCTTGTAGGGGTCAGGCTGACCTTGTCCTCCTTGGTGTCGAATCGGACTCCTAGGTAGTCCAGCGACTGCGATGGCTGTAGGGAGCTCTTGTTTGTATTGACTACCCATCCTAGGCTTTCCAGTAGAGTTATGACTCTGTTGGTTGCTCGGTGGCTCTCCTCCGGTGATTTTGCTCTGATCAGCCAGTCGTCCAGGTAAGGGTGGACAAGGATTCCCTCCTTCCTGAGTGTCGCCGCTACTACTACTATTACCTTGGTGAAGGTCCGCGGTGCAGTGGCTAACCCGAAGGGTAGTGCCCGGAATTGATAGTGGTGATTCAGGATCTTGAAGCGTAGGTAGCGCTGGTGTTCCTGATGGATAGGGATGTGCAAGTAGGCTTCCGACAGATCCAGGGATGTGAGGTATTCTCCTGGCTGTATTGCCCGTAAGACTGACCGCAGGGTTTCTATTCGAAATCTTGGGACCCTTAGGTGTCAGTTGACCGACTTGAGCTCCAGGATGGGTCTGAACGTACCCTCTTTCTTGGGCATGATGAAGTAAATGGAGTAATGCCCGGAATTTAATTCCCGTGCTGGAACCGGGGTTATGGCCTCTAGGGTCAGGAGTCTGGTCAGGGTAGCTTCCACTGCCGCCCTCTTGAAGGGGTCGTGGCAGGGAGATTCCACAAACTTGTCCGGAGGGGTTCGGAGGAAATCCAGGTAGTATCCTTCTCTGATGATGGTTAGGACCCACTTGTCTGAAGTTATCTCGACCCATCTGCGGTAGAATAGAGATAGTCTGCCCCCTATGGCTTCTTCCCTTGGATGGGTCGGCTGAATCTCATTGTGGGGTGCGGCTGGGGCCTGGACCCGAGCTGGTTCCCCTCTTGCTGTGTTTGTTCTGAAAGGACTGGTTCCTGCCCGTAGGGCGGGGCACTTGGAAGTTGTTCCTGTAAGGGTTGAAGCGCTGAGAGCTTCTGCCTCTGGAAGGCCTGGGAAAGGAACGCTGGTTTCTCTTAGTCTTGTCTTCTGGTAGGCGAGGAACTGGAGAGTCGCCCCATTTGTTAGCCAGCTTCTCTAGTTCGCTGCCGAACAGGAGGGATCCCCTGAAGGGCAGTCTTGTGAGGCGTGTCTTGGAGGAGGCGTCGGCCGACCAATTTCGCAGCCAGAGTTGTCTCCTGGCTGCCACTGTGGATGACACTCCTCTGGCTGCCGTGCGTACTAGGTCAGAGGCAGCGTCAGTGAGGAACGAAAGTGCCGGTTCCATGTCTTCCCCCGGGGTGTTGCTCCTGGCTTGGGATAAACAGGAGCGTGTCACCACGGTACAGCAGGATGCAATTTGTAGGGACATGGCTGCTACCTCAAAGGCCTGTTTCAGTATGGCTTCCAGGTGTCTGTCGTGTGCATCCTTGAGGGCCGCTCCTCCTTCCACTGGTATGGTGGTGCGCTTAGTGACCGCGCAAACCATGGCGTCCACCTTGGGGCACGCCAGAAGCTCCTTGGTTGCTGGGTCCAGGGGGTAAATGGCCGATAAGGCTCGACCCCCTTTGAATGAGGATTCCGGCGTATTCCACTCCAGCTCAATTAGCTGTTGTGCTGCCTCTAAGATGGGAAAACGGTGGGACGTCTGTCGAAGGCCCTCCAGCAGGGGGTTCATTCTAGGTTCCCCCGGGGTGCTTTGGCTCGGGATAGCGAGCTCCGACAAGCATTGAGATACCAGGTCCAGAAGCTCATCCCTTGAGAAGAAGCGTCTCATGGTTCGATGCGGCTCTGTCCCCGAGGGGAGTTCTCCCTCCTCGAGGGGCTCAACTTCTTCCTCGGAGAAATCAGTGTCCCCGTAGGTGGGGCTTCTGGGTGGTGGGAGCCTGTGCCTAGGCCTCGAGGGTCCTGGGGCATGAGGGTCTTCCGGAGCATATGGATAGCCGGCCCGGGAATCAGTCTGCATCTTGACAAAGGCGTGAATCCCTTTAAATAACTCCACCCAGGAGATCGATGTCGGGTCCAAGTTGAGGGGCGCCGGTTCCCTGGGGTTCCCCGTCTGAGGGATGGAATCACTAGGGCCAGCTAGATCCGGGGTGCCTCCCGAGGAGCTAGCACTGGGAGCCGGGTGGGGTTGGCCCTGGCCTGGGTGTCCCAGGGCCTCCTCACAGTGAGCGCATAGGGCGTCCGCTTCCTCGCTCTGTGCAGCTCTGATGTGGCATGCAGGGCAGAGGCCTTGGGCTTTTACGCCTATTATTGGAGGTGCCGCTTCTGTGGACGCGTAAGCTCTTATGCGATCCATTGCGTATATGCGCGCCGGTTTTGCTCTGAGCTGTAGGTATGCGCCTTGCACTGTGTGCGAAGCTTATGCGCGGAGGATTTAAAGTGCGCCTAATAAGGTGCGCCCAAAATGTATGTGCGCCTATAATGCGCCCCCAACTATTGGCGCCTATAATACGCGCCCAAAAATCGGCGCCTATAATACGCGCCCAATTACTGGGCGCCTAGCTTAAAATATGCGCTTAGCTTAATTTGTGCGCTCGATTGGGCGGCGGGCGGCGAAGAAAGCCAAGATGGCGACGACGAGCGTGTGGGCAATATGGTGACCTCCTTAGAGGGTCTCCACGTGGGCAGACCCTGCTCCTCCTCGATCTTCGGAGACCATTTAAAAAGAAGATGTATGCCTTACCTTGTCTTCGGCGCTTCCCGGTTTCGACCCGGGCGGTCTCCGGCTGCGGGGGGAGAGGGTAAATACCTTCACCGCCGCGCTCAAGGGAGTGCACCCGCTGCCTCTCAGCCACGCCCAAACTCCTCTCGCTTGGGGGCTAAGTCCTCGCTGCGATTCGGCTCCGGACCGAGGCTGCCTCTGTGCCGCGCATGAACCCTTCTCGCTCGGGGGCTAGGTCCCTGCCGTGATTCGGCCACCGGACCGAGGCTCTCACCTCCGAGGGACCACGGAAATCACCTCGGGAAACTCAACTGGGGGAGGGACCCGAGGGTATCACCGCAGTAGTGCGGGGCTCGTCTTCAGGATGTTTTTGTTCTTTACATTTTGTTGTAACGCTCGGCGAGCGTGAAGATAGCTCCTAACTGCTTTGGAGACGGAAAAATTCTGAGAATCTGCACTTCCTGCAGGGGTATATGTACTAGGTGCTGACGTCAGATTGAAATCTGATCCGTCTCCAACTGCTAGCACGAGTACACTATACCCATTGGTCCTGAGTCCATCTGCTACACGCTAAGAAATGCTTTTTACAAAATTGCCTGCAGGTAAGCTTAAGCAGATACTGCCTGTTCATGAGTAAGTTTACCAGAATAAAGCAGAGTCATTCCCATGGCCAGAGTTGGGGAGAGGTTTGAACATAAGAAATTGCCATGCTGGGTCAGATCAAGGGTCCATCAAGCCCAGCATCCTGTTTCCAACAGAGGCCAAAACCAGGCCACAAGAACCTGGCAATTACCCAAACACTAAGAAGATCCCATGCTACTGATGCAATCAATAGCAGTGGCAATTCCCTAAGTAAAATTGATTAATAGCCATTAATGGACTTCTCCTCCAAGAACTTATCCAAACCTTTTTTGAACCCAGCTACACTAACTGCACTAATCACATCCTCTGGCAACAAATTCCAGAGCTTTATTGTGCATTGAGTGAAAAAGAATTTTCTCTGATTAGTCTTAAATGTGCTACTTGCTAACTTCATGGAATGCCCCCTAGTCCTTCTATTATTCGAAAGTGAAAATAACCGAGTCACATCTACTCGTTCAAGACCTCTCATGATCTTAAAGACCTCTACAAAACCATATGCATACATGTTTCTGAAAATTTTCCACACGCATAATAGTAGGTGTAAGTCTGTTTTGAAAATTGCACACATTTTTGCTGCTTAATGTTAGCTGGCTGTTATAAAAATATCCCCTTAAACATATTAGGTTAAAACTTGATGATAATTCAGAAATAGCCAATAGATGCCACGTGAATACAAGCTTATTTTAGGGAGCTGAGTTGTGACTCTTCATTACAAAGTGAAGTTATCAATATCTGGTCATTTATTTCAATATGAAATTACATGTCCAAATAATTTTGAATGGTGGAAAATAAGTTTACAAAAAGGTTTGCAATATTGTATTTAGTGATTAGAAGAAGGGCAGAAAATAGTTAAGTAAATAAGAGGCAGGGAGAATCTGCTATGGAGATAATTTTAAGAATGGTCACATAAGTGCAAAGTCTACAGGTACTTTTTACCTGTAGATTATGCCCACATTTTCACTTTGAAAATTATCTCAAAAGAACTACCCACAAAGATTTACATAGATAGTTTTCCTGAGAAAACCTATGATGGTAACTTTCAAACCAGTGAGCTGGCATACATTGGCACATGTACATTGGCGTGCACCCAGGGCTGTGGCCATTTTATAACTTGCACATATATACGTGCATGTTATAAAATAGTCTGGCTGCATGCACGTGTGCCTAATTTTAATTGGGCGCATTCATGGGTGTGCAAATCCCACTTCTACTGCATAAGTCAGGGGATTATTGAAAGGGGTGAATGCCCACAAAATTGCATTAACAGTTCACCAGTTAAGAGCAAGATCCTCCAAACCCCTCTAGTTTAATAGCCTTCACTCCACGCAGTTAGCCCAGACCTATAAAACCCCTCAGATATGTCTAGTTTTCTGTTTTTTTGTTGTTTTAATCTTACACCTCCTCCATAGCAAAAGTAAACTTATGCAGCACTAGACCTGGGCACAGGCCCAGGTGCGTAAGAATTTGCATGCACATCTCTCTGCCCCACATTGGAACACCCATGCCCTGCCCAGATTCCACCCGGAACACGCTCCTTTTTACTAAGAGCAAGATATGCACATATCTAAGTAGCTTTTAAAATATAGTGGGCACGCACGAGCCCAATTTGTTTACGCATCCCCTAATTGATGCGCATGCTAGGCTTTTAAAATTCACCTTTAAGTGTGTACTTTTAAAATTCAAAAGAACGCACATAAGTTTAAATCTACTCCAAGGAATGTGTGTTAAATTTTTTGTTAATCGCCTAGAGCTATATACCATTGCACGCTGAGAGATCTTATAACACTCTGCTCCCTCCTCCTGCAAAGGCTTTCTGTTACTATGCAAACCCTTGTCAGGTACAGGGTGCCACTGGATCCATTAGGGCACAAGGGCTGCTCAAGGCCCCATACTGAAGTTTCTTAATCTTTAGTTGCTGCTGCGACCTAGAACTGGTGCCTCTAGAGGAAAGAAGCTGTGCAGCAACTTGGAGACGGCAGAGTGGATGCCCTGAGATGAGGATTTGGACAGGAGGGATTATCCCTTCTCACAGGACAAGCAGGATGGTAGTCCTCACATATGGGTGACATCAGAGGATGGAGCCCAATCATGGAACACTTTTGTCAAAGTTTCTAGAACTTTGACTGGCACCTACTAGCATGCCCAGCATGGCACTAAACCTGCAGCCAGCAGGGGTCCTCCTTCAGTCTTCTTTTTTCCGTGCAGCAGTAGCCACACGGGTTAAGGAGCTCTTAGAGATTCCTGACAGGAATTTTCCTCACGGAATTACTGCAAACTTTCATACCCCACAGGGGTTTCCCCTCTTGAATTTTTCTTCCGTGGTACTCTGGTAAGTTTTTTACCCAATTCCGGTCAATTCCTGTCAAGTTTGGCCCTCGCGATCTACTGGCCGTCGACCACACCGCGGCTCAATTTTTCAAAGGCCATGGCATCGAGGTTCCATCGGTGCCCTGACTGTGCTCGCACCATGTCCATAACAGACCCTCATAAAGTCTTTGTAATGTGCCTCGGGTGTGAGCATGATGTCCTGACTTGCACCAAATGTGCCTTAATGACACCAAAAGGTCGCAAAGCCAGAATGGAGAAAATGGAACTTCTCTTCCGTTCTCAAACTCTGACGCCGTCTATTGCTTCGACGTAATCAGAACCGGCGCCGTCCACTTCGTGCCAGCATCGGGCATTGGCCGGTGACCGTCCGGCATTGACGACTTCCTGGTCATCGACTACCTCTACTCCCCCTCAGGACTGAGGGGATTGTAGAGAGAAGCATCAGCATAAACACTGAAAGCCTCGGACCATCGATGAAGGAAAATCATCGACCTCGCCATCATCCAATCCACCATCGAAGAAACCCCGTCCAGAAAAGGCATCGACCCTTTCTGAGACCGAGTCAGTGAGCTGGCATACATTGGCACATGTATGCCAGCTGTCCGGCAACCCTCACCCGGACAGGTATTGGGAGCCATGATTCCGCCTTTAACGGTGGTCCCTCCAGCTACGCCTCTGCCTCCTTCTTCCCTTCCGGAGCCGGGGCTGGTTGCTCCATGAAGAGTTGAACCGGATGGTTCAGGAGGCCAACGACAAGGCGATGCAAAGGTTCCAGGTTCCTTCGATGCCGACCCCGGCACCGATTGCAGAACCGATCATCAATCCCATTCCGGCAGCGCTAGCACCGCTGCTCTCGAGAATGGAAGCGCCTCTAGCCACTTTTCCACCGAAGGACCCCGGGTCACCGATGGCTCCAGTGCCTTCTCCACTTCCTCTGTCATCGGGAGGAGAAACACCGTTCCGTCTTCCTCCCTCGGAAGTTCTGCCGATGCCTCAACCATCGATGCTGGTGCTATCATCGGCGACAACAATCTGTCCATTGATGCCCTCGATGCCTGTATCAGTAGCCTCGATACCTTCATCGGTGCCTTCAGTAGTTCCCTCGATGCCTTCAGAGCCTAGACCGGGACCTTCTGGAATACCTTCATCCCGTCCCTTTCAGGCTCCTAGAGAGTCAGGTGCTGATCCCTATGACACCTGGACCGACTATTTGTCTCCAGACACCGATGATTTATTTATTTATTTATTTATTTATTTAAGGTTTTTCTATACCGAATTTCTTGATGCAGATCAAATCAACTCAGTTTACATCGAACAATAGTTTTAACATTAACATAGCCAAGAAACATATTACAAGAGTCAGGAGGTGGCAGAGTCAAAAGTTACATTATAACAAGGGCGAGCAACTGGGGATTAGGAAAAAGAAGGGGGAAAACAAGAGTATACAACAATCGGAGATTTTATACAGGGGGTGAGGGTGGCTAGAATAGCCAATCTCTAAGGATACTTCTAAAAAGTTAAGACATCTATGCGATTTAATGAGTGATTATGTGAAGGGTAATGACAAACAGTACATTAAAAGTTCAGTGCTGTAAAATTTGGTCTAGGCACACGGAAAGAACATTTTACCATCACCACCCTCTCCTACTGAAAGCAGGAAGCATTCTCCTCCAGAAGACTTATCCTTCATCAATTTTGTGAAGGAAATGTCTGAATTGGTTCCCTTCCAATTACAGACTGAGCAAGACAATAGACATCAAATGATGGAGTTGTTACAATTTCTGGATGCTCCCAAAGAAATCACCTCCATCCCTGTTCATCAAGTACTGTTGGATCTTCTCAAGAAGAATTGGGAACACCTTGGTTCGGTAGCACCAGTCAACCAGAAAGCAGATACCACCTACTTGGTCCATCAGCTCTAGGGATCCAAAAACCTCAACTGGATCAATCTGTGGTGGTGGAATCTGCCAAAAGAGGGCATGATGCTCAAAGCCCCATTCTTCCTTTCCTCTGGGCAAGGAGCAGAAATTCCTGGATGCCATTGGTCGACGTGTCTTCCAGGGATCAATGCTTATCTCTCGGATCGCATCTTACCAGCTTTATATGACCTATTACAAGAGGGTCCTATTCAAGCAAATACAGGACTTTGCGGAGTCTCTTCCTCAGCAATTCCAGGAACGCCTGCAAGCCCTAGTTCACAAAGGTTTTGAAGCAAGGAAACATGAAATAATGTTCTTAGACATCACTTCCAGGGTTTCTGCAGCTGCTATTTTTGCAAGAAGATGGGCCTGGCTTAAGTCTTCGGACTTGCGCCCTGAAGTCCAGGACAGATTGTCCGATCTGCCTTGCATCGGAGACAATCTGTTTGGTGAACAGATCCAGCAAACGGTGGCACAACTCAAGGAGCATCATGAGACCCTTCGCCAACTCTCTCTGATGCCTTCTGAATATTCGACCAAACAACCATTTAGGAAGGACTCCAAAAAGTCGTTCTATCGTCCAAAGAAGTCCTATCCACCACCGTCTAGAGTTCGCTCTATGAAGCCTTTCCAAAAGGCCCAGTCCAGACAACTTCGTAAGCAAAAACCACAAGCAGCTCCTCAGCCGGGCCCTGCTTCCGGTTTTTGACTCCTGCATAGAGAGCAGCAGCCAGATTCCACTGCCGCATGTACCAGTGGGAGGTCGACTGTATTATTTCAACAACATATGGCTCACAATCACCTCGGACCAGTAGGTCCTAGCCATAATCTCTCTAGAGTATCACCTGAACTTTCTCTCCATCCCACCGGATTCCCCACCTCGGCTGAAGTGGGGAACATCAGACCACTCATTACTCCTGGATCAGGAAGTCTCCCTCCTCCTTCAATCCAGAGCAATCAAACCAGTGACCTACTCCCAACAGGGCCTCTGGTTCTATTCCCGGTACTTTCTAATCCCCAAAAGGTCGAGCGGCGTTCGTCCAATTCTGGACCTGCGTGCCCTCAACAAGTACCTCCAACAAGAAAAGTTCAAGATGGTAACCTTGGGTTCCCTCCTTCCTTTTCTGCAAAGAGAAGACTGGCTTTGCTGTCTAGACCTCCAGGACGCTTACACACATATCGTAATAACTCCGTCTCATCGCAAATTTCTGCGATTCCTGGTAGGCCCACAGCACTATCAATACCGAGTGCTTCCATTTGGCCTGGCATCTGCTCCATGAGTCTTCACCAAGTGCCTTGTAGTAGTAGCAGCATTCCTCTGGACTCAAGGTGTCCACGTCTACCCCTATCTCGACGATTGGTTGATCAGGGCTCCCACTCAGCAAGCTGCTCTGTCGTCCCTACGCCTTACTTTACACACTCTGATTTCGCTAGGTTTTCTCGTCAACTACGTGAAATCCTGCTTAGTCCCATCTCAAACTTTATCATTCTTGGGCAGACTTGGACACCTTGCAAGCAAAGGCATTTCTGCCTAGACAATGAGCTCTCGCTCTCATTTCTCTCGCACACCAGCTACAGTCTCAACATTGCTCAACTGCACGCCATTTCCTCATTCTGCTAGGACACATGGCATCCTCGGTACATGTTACCCCAATGGCCCGCTTAGCCATGAGTCATGCAGTGGACTCTAAGGTCACAATGGACTCAGTCCGTTCAACTACTATCAACCATTGTCCACATTACCAACCCACTTCGTCAGTCTCTAGCTTGGCGGAAAAATCAGATCAATCTTCTCCAAGGCCTGCCCTTCCAAGGCCCAAATCCTCAAATAACTCTTACCACTGATGCTTTCAAGCTTGGTTGGGGAGTGCATGTTGCCAATTTGCAAACCCAAGAAGCTTGGTCTCCAGAGGAAGCCAAACACCAAATACATTTCCTGGAACTACAAGCAATCAGATATGCTCTCAGGGTGTTTCGGGATTGCCTGTCTAACCAGGTCATCCTGATACAGACAGACAACCAGGTGGCCATGGTGGTACATCAACAAGCAGGGAGGAACGGGCTCCTACCTACTGTGTCAGGAAGTGGCACAGATGTGGGCGGAGGCCCTTTCCCACTCGATGTACCTCAAGGCCACCTACTTGCCGCGAGTGGACAATGTGTTGGCAGACAAGCTGAGTCACACCTTTCAGCTGCACTAGTGGTCTCTCAACCCCACAGTAGTGAACTCAATATTCCAACATTGTGGTTATCCTCACGTAGACCTCTTTGCATCACCTCGCAACCGCAAAGTAGAGAATTTTTGCTCTCTCACTCGCAGCCAACACGCACAACCAAGAGAAGCATTCTCCCTCTCATGGGCCACCGGTCTCCTATATGCATTCCCTCCACTTTCACTTCTCTCAAAGACTCTTGTGAAGTTACGTCAGTACAAGGGAACCATGATCCTTATAGCTCCTCACTGGCCATGCCAAGTGTGATTTCTGATTCTTCAGGATTTCTCCATTCGCAGGCACATTCCCCTGGGTAAGGACCTTCTTCTGATCACCCAGAACGATGGTGCCTTCGACACCCCAATCTTCAGGCCTTGTCCCTGACTGCCTGGATGTTGAAAGGCTAATTCTTCAGCCACTCAACCTTTTGGAGCCAGTTTCTTGTATCCTGATTGCTTCGCGGAAGCCTTCCACAAGAAAATCTTATTTTTACAAATGGAAAGGGTTTTCTGTCACTTGATCCTTTTACCTGTTCCACCACGAAGTTTCTAGACTATATCTGGTACTTATCAGAGTCAGGTCTAAAAACTTCTTCCATCAGGATGCATGTCAGTGCGGTAGCCGCCTTCCATAAAGGTGTTGGGGATGTACCCATTTCTGTACAACCCCTTGTGAGAGGCTTTTTGAAGGGCTTGCTCCACCTCAAACCTCCACTGCGCCCTCTGGCCCCTTCTTGGGACCTCAACCTGGTTTTGGGTCGGCTCATGAAACCACCATTCGAGCCTCTCCAATCCTGTGATCTTCGATATCTCACATGGAAAGTGATTTTTCTTTTGGCAATCACATCCGCTCGCAGAGTTAGTGAGTTACAGGCCCTAGTTACCTATCCGTCTTACACTAAACCTCTGCACGACCGGATAGTACTCTGCACTCATCCTAAGTATTTGCCTAAGGTAGTATCGGAGTTTCACATTAATCAATCCATTATACTACCAACCTTCTTTCCCAGGCCCCATTCTAATCCAGGAGAACAGGCTCTGCATACCCTTGACTGTAAACGTGCTCTAGCATTCTATCTAGACCGTACAGCTGCCCACAGGAAAATTCAATTGTTTGTTTCTTTCCATTCCACCAAATTGGGACAGCCTATGGGTAAGCAGACTCTCTCCTGCTGGTTAGCGGACTGCATATCCTTTTGCTATCAGCAAGCAGGCATTCTACTTCAAGACCATGTTAAAGCACCCTCTGTCAGGGCCATGGCGACTTCAGTAGCGTACCTACGCTCGGTTCCGCTTTCTGACATATGCAGGGCTGCTACCTGGAGTTCTCTCCATTCCTTTACAGCCCATTATTGCTTAGACAAGGCTGGAAGACAAGATTCCATCTTCAGCCAGTCTGTCTTGCGCAACCTTTTTGCAACTTGACGTACCAACACCCTTCCGCCTGCCCGTTAGGGTTCAGGATGCCCTCTACCAAATTCCACCCCAATTCTTGTGCCTATTGCACATCTTGGGTATATTTGGTGCATTTCTCGGACATCCTCAGCTCGGTACTCGCCCATATGTGAGGACTACCATCCTGCTTGTCCTGTGAGAAAGCAGAGTTGCTTACTTATAACAGGTGTTCTCACAGGACAGTAGATGGTAGTCCTCACGAAACCCACCCGCCACCCTGCGGTGTTGGGTTCGTTACGATTTCTTATTTTATGTTTTGGCACATCCTGTAGCTTTAAACAAGACTGAAGGGGGACCCCTGCTGGCTGCAGGTTTAGTGCCATGCTGGGCATGCCCAGTAGGTGCCAGTCAAAGTTCTAGAAACTTTGACAAAAGTGTTCCGTGATTGGGCTCCATCCTCTGATGTCACCCATATGTGAGGACTAACCTCCTGCTGTCCTGTGAGAACACCTATTACAGGTAAGCAACTTCTGCTTCCCCCCTGCAGAGAGAATGGGGAGGATAACTCCTTCCTACCCACTCCCTGCCCTAGGAGCGATAATGCATTCAGAGACTCAAATGTTTTTTGTCTGCAAATAACACTGAAAATAAAGATTGCTTGTAGGGGCTGTCCATAAATGATGTCATGCTCTGATGGGAGGGGGGGAGGGAGGGTTTATCACTTTTGTGACAAGTGGGGGGTTCTAAGTTTAAAGAGGATTTGGAGATTTGTGATGAAGTCTGTCCGGGCATTGCCTTGGCGGGACATAGGTGGCACATGGGCATTTGTTTCAGTGATTTTGTTTATATCCCATTATTTGGTGTTTTCTTGGTACATTTCAAGGCTTTAACCAGAAATTTCCACGTAATTAATTACACGATCCAACATGCGCCAAGGGCCCCTGCTGCATAACTTTACTTCCATTTTGGATGGTGTGTAAGTAAAAAAAACAAAAACAAACTACAAGCCATTTTGGAAGGGTGTAATTAGTCTGGGGAACTTGGGGAGTGGGGGAGGTATTTGATATCAAAACAGGAGAGTTTGGAGGATCCAGCTATTAACTGGGTGAACTGGGGAGGAACTGCTAAAAATGGCAATGGCGTCTGCATGCGTCCCTTTTAAAATTTTGTAACTTGTACAGTAGAAGTGGCTTTTGTGCGCACAGGCACATGTCCATTTAAAATTGGGTGCACTTGTGTGCATGGCCAGGCTGTTTTATAAAATATGCATATATACGTGCATAAGTTATAAAATAGCCGTGCCCCTGGGTGTGGGCTGACGAATTTGTGCACATGTGCGCCTGTTTTAAAATTCACCTTGTAGTTAGCTGAATAAGACTTATCCAACTAACTTACAAAGGATATTCAGCAGCACATCTATGCTGATGAATATCCCCATAAAACTCATTAGTTAGCCGGATCAGTCTTATCCAGATAACTTTAGACCAGCTATTAAACAGGTGTAACTTATCCGGTTAACTTAACTGGATAAGTCCGAATATTTGGCGTCACATGCCGTGACGCCAAACGTCGTGATGTCATGCCTTGAGCAGCCCAATTGCATGCACAGGGGCCGCTTTCGCCCGTGCAGGCATCCATCTTCGCCGGCAGCTGCCTCCGGGAGGCAGGGGAGCCGCGGTCCGTCTCTGCCGATGTCCGTCTCCGGAGGGGGGCTGCAAGAAAAGTAAGTCGCTTCATTGCTTTACACTGCCAGTCCTTTCTCCCCTCCTCCCGAAGCAAGGCTGCTTTACGCACCTTGCTTCGGGAGGAGGGGAGAGAGGACTGGCAATCCCGAGCATAGGAGAACCGTCCACTTCGTTGCTACTTTTTTTTTTGCTTTTTTCCGCTTTCGTTGCTTCGGGAGGAGGGGAGAGGACTGGGGCTGCCCCGGAGACCAGCACCCATGGACACGGCCATGGGTGCTGGTCTCCGGGGGAAAGTTTGTCGCCTACCCTTTCCCCTGCCTCTAACACAGGGGTAAGGGTAGGCGGTAAGTTAGCAGGTTAAACGCGCGGCAAAACGGCAGGTTAAAAAAGGGATAGTCGGAGCGCGCGTTACTGTATGGGAGGGAATAGTTAATTCGATCGTTTACATCTAATATACATGCCGCGGGTGGAAGGGATTACCCGGTGATTTAAAGAGGCGGTAAGAATGGGTTAAAGGGGATAGTGTATCGCGGGTTGGACTAACGCGGCCGAAAACTGAGTAGAAAGCGGGTTAGGAGCAGGGTAACCGCGGCCGCACTTTACTATATTGACCTGTAAGTAAACTGGAAAGTTGCTCCTCCACAGCCGCCCACATTCCACCCACCACTTAATTGGATAATTACTTATGCATGTGGCATACCCGAGGAGCTGTAGATTGCCAGAGGACAGACACACATGGGACTGGCTCTTCTTAGATAAAATGTTATTTTCCACAAGCAAGTTCCAAATAAACTGCTTACTTTCAGTAATAATCACATTCCGCATTTACCTTCAGCATTCACATTCAGGGTTCACCTTCAGGACAGAGATGGGCTAGGAGCTGCCTTTTCCTGGAAACCCAAGGCCTATCTGTTCCCTTCTGGGCCTTTGCCCTTATTCCTGCTCTCAGGGAACCAGCTCACAGAGCTACCTGGGTGTCTAACTTTTAAGGTTGACCAGTCCAGATGCCTGGTCCAGTACTGTTTAAGGATGGGCTTTAAATTGCTGCTTCCCTGGGAAAAATCTCAATCTTTCCTCGGTACTGGGTTGTATTTTCCCTTTCTCTTTGTTTTGTGACCTATATTTCTTCATTTTCCACTATTACAGGTTCTAGTTCTGTTCCAGTCTTTATCATGACCTTTTCAGGTCTCTTTACAATGCTTCTGGTAGGCCTCCCTGCAGACTCTGCTTCACCCTGAAACAGCTCCTTCTCAGTTCTAGGGCTAGTCTGGCTAGTCAGGGAGGGGGACCCCTGTGTTTGTTCTGACTCTTGGTCAGGCTTGTGCTCCATCGCTTTTATCTCCACGCTTTGGGTTTGCAACTTTTTAGGGAAGACTGTATCTCCCCTCTTTTCAGTGAGGCCCAAATCACAAGGCCTCACCATGAGCTTTCTTGTATTTGAGCCACGGTCACTGTAGACTCCTTCACCTTGTTCCATCCTCTTTCTCTGCACTCATCCATGCTGGTCATTGTAGCTCTGTATTCACTATCAGTTCCTTTACTGGCTTTAATAGTATTTCTCCAGGACTCCCAATAGCCCCATCCTCAAGTCATTTGCTGGGATAATCCTGATTGATCTTAGCCAAGCAGTCCTTCTTTATTGTGGTGACCACTCTGAAGAGTTGTATCACCTCACTCTCCACCTGGGCTACTTCTACGGTAATTTTCTGTACCTCATCTACCAGTTGCAGCCATTCTCTCCTCTGCTTGGCCTGCCCTTCTGATGTTACATTCTCCAGCTCCTTTTTGCTGGCCAGCTTTTTTAACTGGATTATCTCCTCAGTTTTTCCCCATCCCTCCTTTGGATTGGCTAAACTCTGAGTTCTTCCAACACTCCTGCTATCAGGCAGGCAAATTGCTACCAAACAAAACTACATGATGGGCCAGATTTTAAAAGCCCTACATACGTAAATCCATAGGGAGACCAGGGTGGGGTGGTCCGGGGGGTGGGGCAGGGCAGGGCCAGAGGCCTCTGGCACAGCGGCCATTTGCCACTGTGTTGGAGGATCACGTGCCGGCAGGCTGCAGGCACGTGCAACTTGCATCTGCCCAGAGGCAGGCGCAAGAGGTAAAATAAAGGTCGGGGGGAGGGGGGTTAGGATAGGGCTAGGGGGCGGGAGGGATAGAGGAAGGGAGGTTAGGATAGGGGGTTAGGAAGTTCCCTTCCAGCCCACTCTGAAATGGAGTGGCCTGGGAGGGAACAGGTGAAGGTCACGGGCGTCAGCGCGCACAGGGTGCACAATTGTGCACCCCCTTGCGCACGCTGATCCCCGATTTTATAACGTGTGCACCTGCGCACCCATGTTATAAAATCAGGTGTCCATGTGTGTGTGCCGGGTGGCACACACTGAATTATCTCCTCAGCTTTTCCTCATCCCTCCTTCTTCCAACACTCCTGCTATCAGGCAGGCAAATTGAATTGGCCTCTTTCTATTTTATCTGTGGGAAGAAAAGACGAAAAAAACCCTGTTTGTCCAGCTCTGACTCGTTTTTTCTCTCTCAAGAGGATCTTCTCTCCTTGTCCTGTTATGAAGCTGCTTTTACAGCAAGATCCCAAGACACAATTGTCTGTTCTCAGAGAATTCCTAGCTGTTTTACTTCGGTGCTCTCTCTGGCCAACCAGCTTCAATCTTTTCAGTGTTCTGTGCCCTGCTTAGTAGCACTGCTTCTGCATCACTCCGCTCTCTGTGCAGGAACCAAAAAGTAATTTTCCTTTTCTTCTCTATGCTCTTTTGACCTGTGTCTTGCTTTAGGCCCAACTCCTTAGCCCAGAAAAAAAATTTTCTCTCCTTTCATCCTTATTTTTTTCTGGCTGGAGCACTGTTCTGTAGAACCATTTTAGATCAAATGGATTTCCAACAACTTACTTTCTGTTCAGAGGCTGGACTCTGGCTCTTCTTCAATAAAACTTTAATTTCCACAAGCAAGGCCCACATAAACTGCTCAGCTTCAACAGTAGGCATAATCAGCATTTACTTTCAGCATTTATATTCAGGTTTCAAGGGCCTGTCTGTTCCCTTCCGGGCTTACACCCTTATTCCAGCTCTCAGGGGACCCACCCATAGAGCTACTTATGTATCTAACTTTTAAGGTGGACCAGGCCAGATGCCTGTTCACTACTGTTTTAGAGACAATCTTTCACATTCCAGCTAATTGACAACTGCTGATTGCAGCTGGATATTCAGTCATTGCCACTTAGCCAGATAAGTCACTACTTATCCAACTAAATAGCGTTAAATATTGGCCTTTTTGATTGAAAGCCCTTTGGGGGCAGCAAAATACCTACATTTAGCTCTGGATTTGTCAATAGGCACCCATTATGCCTGTGTCTAGAGTGGCAAATATTTAAGACTGCAGGCTGGATAAGATTTATTGCCTTCCAGCCCTGCTAAATTTAATTGAACAAAGAACAGATCTCTTCTACTCTGTAACAGACCCTTAAAGGAGGTGCTAGTGGTGGTGGGGGAGAGGGAGAGGTGTGGAAAGCACCAAAAGTCCTAGGGGCAGCAAAAATCCTAAATCCATTTTTGCCTATAGTACCTAAATGTAATCTGCTTTGAAGTGGCTGACCAGTCAGGAAAGGCAAAATATAAAGAAAAGAGAAATTAAATAACTTTTTTATTTTACAACTTTTTTATTTCATCAGTTTACGTGCAGAATTTGCAATGGATGATGCACCTATTAACCAGTTGCATGGCAGTTCTTCACTTCACAGAGCTATGGAGGAACTGGAATTCTTCTTTCCTGTACAACAAACATTTGCAATTATCAAGCCTGATGCTTTTAAAGATCATAACGGTAAATATTAAAATGATTTGCCAGGTTTAACATTTGAGATGCCTCTGATTTTAAGTTATAAAATTCACTATTGGTTTTCAACATAGGTATTCTATTTTTAAATACATAGGGGTGAGATTTTAAAGAGATCTAGCTGGCTAAGTAAAAAATATGAGGCCAATGCAGAAAGGTATGTTCAGTCAAGCACACCTTTCTGCCTGCACTTGAACATCCATTTTTTTGTGCGCAAAATTTACTGCCGATGTAATAAGGAGTTTTGTGCACAGAAAATGTACATTCCTAAACAAGTATTGCTTAACGCCCTTGAATGGAAATCTCATGCAAATGAGGGCATTAAGCAGTACTCCATGATGCAGAGACTGCTTTTGGCCAGTGTACCTTTCTTACGGGCTGATACAGTAAAATGCACGGGAGAGCCGGCGAGCGCTCGCTCTCCCGATGCACACCCAGGCCACTCTCCCGGGTGCACGATTCAGTAAGCAAAGGATTGCAAATTAGAGCCCACAGTAAAAAAGAGGCGCTAGGGACACTAGTGTGTCCCTAGCGCCTCTTTAATAACAGAAGCGGCTGTCAGCAGGTTTTACCGGCGACGGTTGTTGAACCCGCTGACAGCCATGGGTTCGGAAAATGGACACCGGCAAAATTGAGCGTCCGTTTTCCAACCCACGGGCCGTGGGCAGATTTTTTATTTTTTTTATTTTTGGGGCCTCCGACTTAATATCGCTATGATATTAAGTCAGAGGATGTACACTTTCCCGGTTTTGGCCAAAATTAACGTAAAATGGGCGGATGCTATTAGTTTCGGGGTGGGGGGGGGGGTTGGCCGTGCGTTTTCCACACACAATTACCCCTTACTGTATAAGGGGTAAAAATAGCGCATCGAAAAAGCACGTCCAAACGGGGCTAATAGTGCGCTCGGCCTGAGCGCATTTTACTGTATCGGCCCGTTAATGCTGGAAACTTAATCCCTGGGTCAGATCTGGAGTTAAGTTTCCAGAGCTAATACACTTGCACTTAAAACCCTTAAAAAGGGGGGAAAAATGAAAAAAGTCCAGAATATTATTTGGTTAAGCGGCAACAGCTGCCACCACTTACCTGGATAAGCACTAACTTATTTGGCTAAGTGACACAGGCTGAACGAACATTTTAACTCAGGAAGGTGTATGTATGTAGAGGGGGCATCCCTGACAGGCCATGACCACTTTCCTGGATAAGTATAGATTTATCAGCGTAAAAGGCAGCAGCTACTACCACTTACCTGGATATGTCCAAACTTATCTGGTTATCTGGCAGCAGCTTGCTGCAGTTTCAGCGCACAATTTTAACCCACACATTGTTGCATCTATTGCATTGGTTCCTTTGTGCCTACACCTTTGACAGGATCTGAGCTTTCAACATTGTACCCAGGGTTTAGTCTATGTTATAAGGAATAGGAGGGGAAGATCAAAGCAGGAGCAGAAACACTAGAGAAGAGTCTAGTGTTGGGTTGGGTTGGACTAGTCTGCTGTCTAGTCCAACCCCTCCCAGGCAGCTGCAGGGAGGAACAGGGAAGCAGGTGAGGCTGGAGTGCAGAACAAAGAAGAGTTCAGTTTTTGTTGCATATTTCTAATTCTAGTTTGTCATTCTTTAATCTGTATTTGGTGAGGATCTGTCTGCATTCTGCATGTGTGACTGAGGTGAGGTGTCCTACTAATGTGTAGTTTTTGTGTAGGGATCTGTAATAGTCTGTTTTGTTCAGTTTTCTCAAAAGACTGTGTCCTACATAGTGTTGAATGTGTTTGTTTTTTGCAGGTCTTTTTTTCTTCACAAAGTGAGATAAAATGTTCCCTATATTCAATTAAACTGCACCTATTAACTCACCTGTGAGACTTTGAGGGGGTAATTTAGGAGCAACCTGCATACATTTTAAATCAAATACACACATATGTTACACCAGTTTTCAAAGGGAAAGTGTGTGCATACATTCCCTTTGAAACTTATCCCAGCAAAATTTCCCCCACACAATTACACCTGCATTGGATACTAAAGTGGTGAAATAAGCCAACAATCAAGAATAAGAATCAATCTTCACACATGTAAAATAATACATTACAGGGAAAAACAAAATTATATCCTTGAGGGTAATATTCTAAGAGGTATATTTTAAGAGCCACGGATGGGCGCACATGCGCGCGCGTTTGCAAGCGCGAACCATTGATTGCAGGCATTTTATATCATATGCGCGTATATGCATGCATGTTATAAAATAGCCTGGTCCCACGTACATGTGCTCCCCAGTTTATTTGCATGCATGCATATGCGTGCAAATTCCACCTGGATGTGTAAGTGGGGGAGATTTTATTAGATATTAGAGATGTGAATCGGAACCGGAATCGGATCGGTTCTGGTTCTGATCCAAATCTTAAAATTGTTATCGTCCGGCTCAATTTTTTTTTTTTTATCGGCTGTGCCCGATCTGATAACAAAAAACCCCTCCCCCACCCTCCCGAACCCCCAAAAAACGTTTTAAAGTTACCTGGTGGTCCAGTGGGGGCGCGGGGAGCGATCTCCCGCTCTCGGGCCATCGGCTGCGTTAATAAAAATGGCGACGATGCGTTAATAAAAATGGCGACGATAGCCCTTTGCCCTTACCATGTGACAGGGAATGTGACAGGGAATCCGTGCCATTGGCCGGCCCCTGTCACATGGTAGGACCACTGGATGGCCGGCCATCCAGTGCTAGGCCATCCAGTGGTAGGAGCACTGGATGGCCATCCAGTGCTCATACCATGTGACAGGGGCCGGCCAATGGCACGGATTCCCTGTCACATGGTAAGGGCAAAGGGCCATCGTCGCCATTTTTATTAGTGGCAGCTGATGGCCCGAGAGCGGGAGATCGCTCCCCGCACCCCCACTGGACCACCAGTTAATTTTAAAAGGTTTTGGGGGGGTCGGGAGGGTGGGGGAGGCTAAGGGGTAAGTTTTAAAGGGTCGGGTGGGTTTTTTTTATCGGGCCATCGGCGCCATTTTGGCTGCCACTAATAAAAATGGCGCCGATGGCCCGACAGTGGGAGATCGCGCTGGGATCCCCCCGCTGGACCACCAGGTAATTTAAAACATTTTGGGGGGTTCGGGAGGGCAAGGGATTCGTTTTAAAGGGTCGGGGTGGGTCTAGGGGTTGTTTTGGTGAACCGGTTATCCCGCCCTCCCCCCAAATAACTCCCATACCCGATTAACGATTTTTCACGATAAATCGGGGGAATTTGTATTGTATCGCGCACTCTAATGATTTTTGACGATTTAAAAAATATCGGACGATTTTTTAAATCGTCAAAAAATGATTCACATCCCTATTAGATATGTGAGTGATGCTAGAACCCATTTTGCCAGATCATTCCCAGTAGAGCAAGTTAACCAATCACCCTTCCTAACACTCATGTTTGCTTACCTTTTACCCTGTTAGGCCAAACCCCCTAAACCTCGCTAAGTAGCCTACATATATATATTTTTTGTTTTACCTATACGCTGTCCATAGAAGAAGTAATGTTGGAAACAGGATGCTGGGCTTGATGGACCCTTGGTCTGACCCAGCATGGCAATTTCTTTTGTTCTTATGTTCATGGCTTTTCAGCCAAGCCTTCCCTGTAGAGATTCCATTCCCCTGTTCTAAATTTCTTGTTCTTCTGATAAGGACTTGAACACCAATATAAATTGCATTTTGTCTGTGTAATCTGTTTTGAGGCCATTCTTGGTAAAAGGCAGAATACCAAATGTCTATAAATAAATAAATAAATAAATTTAGTGCTTTCATCATGGAAATAGCCGGATACAAAATTGCATGCCTATGTCAGTTTCTCCGTCAACAAGCAGGATTGAATTAGCTATGACATATGGGTAAAGTCATCTGATGGTGCCGAACAGATCCTCCTCTCTTAGGTCATGAACGTTTACTCTACTGAGTATACACAAGAGTTGCCTTGTGAGCCTCTCAATTTTTTTTTTATCTGAGTTGTTTCACAGATGCATATGTTCTTATGTTCTTATGTTCTTTCTCTATAGCTTAGTTGTTTTACTAACTTTGTCTAGCTCTAATTTTGCTTCTCAACAATATTGTTAAAGTTGCTCCATTGCTTCAGTAGCCCCCTCAACAGCACTTTTCAGTGCTATAAAAAAACAATCTCCAGCTCTAAGAAGGCTGCACTCAATGGCTTCAAGGATTGCATGTGTGGCAGAAAGATGGTCGGATGTTTCCTAGGACTCAGAGGTCCAAAGAGGAAGATAGATGAGTTATACAGTTTGGTGAAGAGCTGAAGTTGATCCTCCTCCTGGAGTGGAACCTGCTTGAGCTATCCTGGTGCTGAGTTGAGAAGGAACTCCACAAGCAGAGATTCCCTTCTGCAGTGCAGGCCTCTGAGCCTTCCATTTCAACAGAGTTGAGCAAAGTGTGGAAGCGACAGACATAGGAGTCCTTGAGCCCTTTATGAATCCTACAGGACTCAGTGGTGCAGAAGAAGAAGCAGCACCATGCATTGGAACCATTAAGACTGAACTTGGGTTCTGCTCCATTTCAGCTGGCTCCATCAATGCACTGAGCCCCAGCACCCAACGCATATCAGAATTCAGCATCAATGTTGGGGAGGGGAGCTAGTTTTTTAACAGAGAAGAGGGGTTAGGGGTTAAGAACTTTGGCAGCATCCAGGAGCAGCAGGGTGGGGTGGGACAGGGAATCTCCGGAGACTCCCGGGTTTCAATATTTGTCAGGGAACTGGTGCATACTGTTTGCAAATAGTGCACACAAAAAACCAATAGAAAATAAAACATAGAATTTCATGTTTTTTTCAATCATATAGTTCAGATAAAAGAAAGCATATCCTTATAGGTAATTCAATCTTTGGGCGCACCCATCAATAGATTTGTTTGCATCAGAAGTCAACAGAAAGATGGAAAAGTTCTGCTCCATTCTTCAAAGCAAGTTCAGATCCATTCCAGATGTTTTCCTGCTCAAATAGGATGCAGATCAACTGTACATTTTCCTGCTTCATTAACTAGTAGCCAGAATATTGCAGCAAGTGCTTAAGAATTGGGCATATTTGATCCTCATTGCTCAAGTGTGGCCCAGACATATGTGGTTCTCATACCTCGTCAGTTGTCAATCAGCCCTTCAATCCCTTTGGAATCCAATTTTGTTAACTCAAGAGGAAGGTCATGTATTTATGTATTTATTTATTTATATGTTTTAAATACCATCATTCCATGTGAGAATCACTAGTTCATAGCGATTTACAGGTAAAACATTCATAAATAAAACGAGTGTTATAAAGAGGAAAGACATTGATAGAAACAGAAGTAATACAAAAGTAGACTTCTAGCATAGAAATAGAGCTGAAATAAAGGATAGTGAGGGGGCGAGGGATATTGTTGTTATTGTTTGTAAAGTTTTGGGTGGACCCTTGGACACTGTGACTACGCCCACGGGGGGGGAGTCCCATGAGGGGCCACAGGTCAGGCTCAGCTTTAGGACACACAACACAGATAGATCTTTTATTAATATTATTGAGGAGCCACCAGAGGTGGCAGTAGTGAGCAGAGGTGAAGCCCGGCTGGGCTTGTAGTCTCTCAGGGCTCTGGAACAGCGATCCCACAATGGCTGTGCTGTAGTGAATAGAAACTGAGATAGTGAGTACAATGAAGTATATGCAGGGTTCTGGAATAGAGCTTCGTTGGTTGAGTACTCACACAGCGATTTCTCTCAGTAGGAATCACAGGAGCTGGAATAGAGGCAGGCCTTCGAGGAGAGAGTACCTGGTTCCGGGGAACAGCTCTGAGAGAAGTAGATAGTAACTCACTGATGGTATAGGCAGCGGTATCTTCCAGGCAGAAGTGAAGTCCAGGCTGCGAGTCCGGGAACATGGGCCCTCGAGGAGCGAGTACCGGTTCCAGACAGCGACCTGAAAGAGAAGAGAGAGGCCCCCGAGGAGCAGGTACCCCAAATAGAGTAAGTCCAATAATGGAGAGGCGGAGTTGCTAGGTACGGAGAGTGAATCCCATCTGTAAGGAGTTCACCAGTATGAATACCTGTTGCTAACTCGATTAGCTAGCAGTAGTATAGGCTTTTTGTATCCGGGATGCGTGACGTCATCACAGGGGGATGCCCCTGAGGTTTGCGCCAAAGAAAGTATTTGAAGCAGGGCCGCAAGGCACGCACGCCCTAAGCAGCTGGACAGCATGGCGGGAGGCAGCGTCCAAGCCAGCCCGGGGATGCCGGAGAGAACGGCAGGCAGACGCTGTGGCAGCCAAACGTCCGTCAACCGCGGGAGGAGTCACCAGAGAGGTAAGGAGGGTGGAGTGGAGACGTCAGGCAGCGACAGTTGTAACAATTGTTAAAGAATCATCTGTATCTTCCAAACCTTTCCTATCTCATCTTGATGGCATGGAAATTGAGCAGTTACTAATTGCTTCGCTATCATTATCCAAGGAAATTGAGGGCATTGTGGTTTCTGCCAGGAAGCCTTTGACCAAAAGAGCTTACAAATTTAATTAGAAACACTTTTTCTTCTTGGTACCAAGAGTGCTCCCTGGAATAATTCACTTGTGAGCCAAAGGAGTTGCTTCAGCACTTATTCTCTCTCTCCTCTTTAGATCTGAGTACATCATTGGTCATGGTGCATCTCAGTACCATAGAGGTTTACCATGTTTAACACCTTTCCGGTCCACCTTGAATATATTCATCAATTAGCCTATTGTATTGTGTTTTCTCGTCCAGTATCCATATATCCTTTAATGTCTAGGTTCATGGAAGGCTTATGGAATTCCAGACCTCTAGTTGCTATGGGATCTCAGTCTGGTATTAGCACAATTCATGTAGTGTTGATTTGAGAGAAACTACAGCAGATATAACCTGAAACCAGACTTTATTAGAGAAAGACAGAGACAAAGGGACAGGGACCGGAACAAAGCATGAGGAAATAATTTGCCCCAGGGAGAAACACAGGTGCTCACAACAATGTGTTAACACCCAGTTACTCAACTCTTCCAGCAATGTGCATTGCATTATAAACCCTTCATACTGACCAATCAGCATATTCAGAGTGTTGTTTTTAGATAAATGTGGTACATTTGATTTCAGTATGTATTAGACCAATCAGCTAATGGGTCTGGGGTGTTGGCTCATTGCATTCCAGCACGTAGTCAGGGTCCTCTGCTTTCTTTGTCTAAAAACTAATATTCAGGAATACAGCAGAAAGAGGTGCCTCAGAAAGTCAGTGCATAATACTACATACATACCCCTCTTGAAGGGTTATGCCTAGAAACCCTTCACATATGGGTGGGGCCGTGGGTGCCTGTCTTAGATTGTCCTTTACATCCTAAGCTAGCCTTAGGTGAAGAAATCTTCCCCGTCTTCGGCTAAGCCCACTGTTTTTCCCTACCCATCTGATTCATGGGGTAACTCATACATGTCACACGAAAAATGCCCAAAATACTCTTATTCCAGAGGCTTCAAAATTGTCAACCACACATCAAACCAAAATACGCCACTGGTGTACATTTATCAATAATTGTAAAATGTAGAACCACCAAATACAGATCACTAGATATATTAAATATATTTGTAGGACCTCTGATCTACGTGAGAATGTTAACCATACAAACTCATTTGTAGTATACAGGTCCAAATTTAATTTATTAATGACAAGAAAATTTTTTTTCTTTTTTCAAATTTTTAAAGAATTTTTTGTTGTTTAAAAAACATTGCAAGACCCACACTATTAGCGCATCACCATCGCGCAAGCTATGAAACTGAGTCCACCTTTGAAAAAATGAAAACCACTCTACCAGATCTTTAAATCACTTTGGCGGGTTTTCTAATATAACAGTCCCGAACGGTATACTCATCTTTTAAACGTCCTCAGCGTCCCGACACGGCCGTGTTTCGGACCGTCCTGGTCCTGCTTCAGGGGCAATGATTATTCCAAATGAACTTCAGGGTCTCCAAAGATTTCTTTTTCAAGGTTCAATTTCATTTTCTTCAGATTATTTTTGCGATCGGCATCTCCGACCGCCATTCCGTCCATTTTTAAACAACAAAAAATTCTTTAAAAATTTGAAAAAAGAAAAAGAAAAACATTTTTCTTGTCATTAATAAATTAAATTTGGACCTGTATACTACAAATGAGTTTGTATGGTTAACATTCTCACGTAGATCAGAGGTCCTACAAATATATTTAATATATCTAGTGATCTATATTTGGTGGTTCTACATTTTACAATTATTGATAAATGTACACCAGTGGCCTTTTTTTGGTAACTCATACATGACCATCATTAAGCACTGACGGATAGTAGTTACTTGATCTTGTACTTCAGATGAAGAGTTGACCATAATTTTCAGTCCAGGCATCCTGGGCATGGCTGCAGCAATGGAAGATCCAAATCGTCGAAGGCAGAGGCATATGCATGATAGACAAAGGCATAGCAAAAGTCCAATACATCATGCTGGTCCTGCAGGGTATTGATGGCGCTATTTAGTTCTATGACAACAACATGTAGCAGTGAAAGCAATCACTGTATGGACATTCCTAATTCAACTGTGGCAGTCACCTGTCCAAAAAGTGACCCAGCTGTGGATGAGAAGGCATCTAAACGAGTTTTGGTTAAAGGGTATATGCTGTTAATGTAGTTGAGGGCTAGTTGTACTGCTTCATCTTCGGGTGCTTCTGGGGAAGCGGGGCTAATGCCCCTCTTAGATCGATGGTGTGTCTGAGTGTAATTGGGGATAATCATAGAAACAAGTGACAGCTGACTCTGTGAGAAAGTCTTTAGCATGCTTTGTGGTATAAAACAAAATAATGTACTTCTCAGGGTTGCTAAACCATCAATGTGAGTCTTTGCACAGGAAAAGGAAGAAATGTAGTAGGATAAAAAACCAGAAATAAAGAAAAATTATATATTCCCCTCCAGAATCCCAAATGTAAACAAACTAGCTTATAGATAGAGATAGAAGAACATTTCAAGCAATCACATAATAGTAATTTTAGGACTGGAGATTTCTACAAGTGTAAACCTTTCTTGACCTCAAATTATATCATTGATTTAGGAAATCTAAATCATGGCACATGCAAAAAGGCATAATAACTAGATACATATAACAATCGATTATCGCATGGCAGATCGAGGTATATTGATTCATATGATCAAGAAAAGTACATCAGGGTAAAGAATAACGAAACATTAAAACAAAGAAGAAATCAGGCCAAATGAGTAGATAACTCAGGTCATATAATGATATAATATTGGGCTGGCTCGCCAAGACGAGCTCTGAATTCTGACAATCAATGGAATATTCATTTTATTCAGTAGGTTGTATTAATCTTTCGCTAATCAAGGCCTAAGTTAAATATGTGTGTATATAGAACATGTGTGTGTAATGGAGCAACACAAATTCAAATTGATACAGCAGAAGTCAAATGTAATAAACAGAACCACAGACAACTCAGGTACGGCAGACACTACATAGAACATGTGTTTCACAAGTCCGATACATATCCATTTATTTCACAAATATTCATACGATGTCTTCATAACATCAAGACAGACAACAGGTAACACATATTTTGAGCTCAAAAATGAAAACAAAAGTAAAAGTAAACCAAAAAGGTGTTTGAAAAGTGCCTGGGAAATGCCAGAAAAACAAAAACCAAAATTATGTTTAAAAATGGAAAAAGAAAATAAAACTGAAAAAACTTAGAAAAATAAAATATCGGCCTTAATTCTCTCATGACAAGAAGGCCATTGACCTAAAAAATAAAAGCTAGCATACAAAAAAGTAATAAAAAGAATGATATGCATCCACAAAGCAGCTATCACAAGCCACTTTGTGGAATAATACCAAATTTTAGGTTTTAACCTTTGAGAATGAATTCGGTCAGCAGCACTCTGAGCTGAAATTCAATGTGAAATACCAATCAATTAGGATTTGCAAGAAAAAGCTTGTGAGGTTGCCTGAAATGTAATGGTTAGTGAACGCTCCACCAATAATTGCACGTTAAAGAATCATAACTTTTTCAGTGTCTCTTTGTACTTTCAAAACAATCTAATTAGCATAACCATTCCACACTTCTATCTTTAGGAAGGAAGTCGGTCTAACAAAGCCGTGAGGAATTGTAAAACAAAGAAACCGAAGTCCTCAGAAATATTTTATTGACTAGGCAATATTCAAATAATTGCCTGTCTCAAGGCCTGAGTTTCGCCTGACCAAATTGACAAAATCTGTCATGAACAGTCCCTGAACCAGCCCATGGTCGGACGAAACTCAGGCCTTGAGTCGGGCATTTACTTGAATATTGCCTCTTCAATTCCTCACACTTCTATCTTTATTCATATACATACGCCTTCAATAGGAATACTCCGTTTGCACTGAAGGAAGCCCACACGCTGATTCAACCCCTCCTTCCTCTTCTCCATTTTTTTTTTGTTATGATTCTGCTTAATTAACCCCCTTAACTACCAGTGTCATTAGAGGTTTTAAGCACTAACACCAGGAAATGTTTTTGTCAATAACTTCAAACAAAACAGGTCACACAAAACAATGCCTGCAATATGCCATCCATCTCTGGAAACGTGTACTGAACGCAAAACATAGAAGAAGCAACAAAGAAGATTAAAGAGCGCAAGTGCATGGTGATCACATTAATTAAGATGTGAGAAAAAGATAAGAGAAAAAAAACGATACCGCAGGATAGATAGACAAACAAATACTGTGGGGTTTTAGAAACTTAGGAACTGGGGGTATCATGGAAAGAAGGGGGAAGTGAAGGAGGCTTACAGGAGAACAAGCCATACAAAATATCTTTAATGTAAGTATACACAGTGGCTTGTCCAAGTTCCACTGCAGGCGGGGTTAATGCTGTAACAACGAAATGCCAGGGTTATCACTTATGGCTCTAAAGGCTGTATTAAAGTCATTTGCGGTCAGGGATCCTTACAGGGAATAGGCTCTCATTTGTGGGCTTAAAGTAAGTGTCCAGCCATGCAACAGATTGGGGCTCTTTTTTTTTTTTAATTGCTCAGAAGTCGGAGAAAGAGGGGGCGGAGGGAACCCTCTTGCAATATTATCTGCTGGAGCATGAATGGCGATGGTGGCCATAAACACTCCATCTGTTTTCACTTCTGGATCTAGGGCATCCTCTGAGTTCTCTGAGTTTGGGGTGTCCTCAGGGGTGATACAGGAATGGCATTGAGCCACATGCTCAATCAGTTCAGAGTTAAAAATGGATGGGGACAGAGGGGGACTAGACTTGGGCTTCAGGGCGACTGGGGGTTTGGGATTAGGGAGCGTGGGGTCACAGGTAAGGTAAGGAGGTGAGGGGGTTTGGGATAGAGAAAGCATAGGGTCCAAGGAATCTGCAGGATGCGATAGGATAGAGGCAGGGCTGCATGAACCTGATCCAGCAGGAGGTGCTCCCCTTTCTTCCTCAGTAGGTTTATGTCCTTCCTTTGGGGTAATACTCTCTCGAATGGGGATATAGTGTAGAGTCCCTTCTACCTTAACAGTCCCAGACATTGGCATATCAATAGGTGCCATGGGACTCAATTGGGGTTCCTCCTCCAGGGGTGCAATGGGGACCAAATGTGAATACCCCACTGCAGTAACTGTTTCCTCTAAAGTTGATGGCTTTGTCCTCTGCATTAAACACCGTCGAGCATACTGGGGATCAGTAACAATGGTGTACGGGGGTGGGGATTGATTAGACTCAAGTTCCTTTTCCAAATATATCCGAGTCATAACAAACCAACTATGAACTTGAACATGATCAGCTAATTTTTTTTTTTAGAGATTTTGCATTCGTCTTGCTATATCTGTTCTACAAAAATGTCATCAACTGCAAAAGCATAAGTGGATCAAAGGAGCTATCTACTGGCCACAAGAGAGAAGTATCCTTCTTAGCTCAAGCCACCCATTTAGAATGGCAAAGTCTAATTAATTTCTTATCTGGCTTGTGCAAAGAGATAACACGTTCTAACGGACTTGTCGAATTGACCTCTACAGCATTTTTCATACTACCTAACTTTCCTGACCAGAATTTAGACATAACAATTTACCAATGGGTAAATATAATAAAATTTGATAATTCTCCCTTATAAGAAGGAGAGTATGTTCTTACCTGTACTTCTGGTGTTTAACTCCGTTGCAGTGAACAGCGACTGTGGGGCTTCAAGCAACGTGACTGAAATAGCCTGCTTAAACAAAAAAACAATGAAGCTACCCCGGGCAGCTTACCTTCTGTAGTGGCCCCCTCCCCTTTGAGGGAACTAACCCGAAGATTTAACAATTATACTCGTGATGAAGTCCCAGCCGAACTGCCTATCCAAGTCTTAGGCAACTTCTCTCGAGACGACGTCCCTGAGACGTTCCAATCCAAGTGCTCGCAATACGCGTCTGGACCGCTATCTGGCCGAGCCTGAGTTCCGTGGAATGGTCTATTATCTGGTCTTTTCAGTCAGGGAGATTCAAATTACAGCTGCAGGTGAAAAGCCATCCTCTTACAGCCGTCCTCTGCTACCAAAATGTTGATTCGAGAGACTACAGCAGATGTAACCTGAAACCAGACTTTATTAGAGAAAGACTGAGACAAAGGCACAGGGACCGGAACAAAGCATGAGGAAATAATTTGTTCCAGGGAGTAACACAGGTCCTCACAACAATGTGTTAACACCCAGTTACTCAACTCTTCCAGCAATGTGCATTGCATTATAAACCCTTCATACTGACCAATCAGAGCATATTCAGAGTGTTGTTTGTAGTTAAGTGCAGTACATTTGATTTGAGTATGTATTAGACCAATCAGCTAATAGGTCTAGGGTGTCGGCTTATTGCATTCCAGCACGTAGTCAGGGTCCTCTGCTTTCTTTGTCTAAAAACTAATATTCAGGAATACAGCAGAAAAACCTCAGAAAGTCAGTGCATAATACTACATACATCAGCTTTCTTATGAAACATTAGAGTAAACTTCCTTGAAGTTCTGCACATGGAGCTTGCAATTACGTTGGCTAGAAGAATCCATGAGCATCAAGCATTGGTAAAGTATTCACTATGTATGTGGTTTTTCTACAACAGAGTGTGCTCCGCACTCACACCATGTTTCTGCCAAAAGTGTTTTCGGGTTTTCATCTGAATTAAATCTTCATGTTACCCATGCTCTTTCCAAGGCTGCATGCATAAGAAGAGGAAAGGTCCTACGTTCTTTGGACTGCAAGAAGGCTTTGTCTTTTTAGCTGAAAAGAACTCAATTGCATTGTAGAGCTTCATAACTTTTTGTCTGGTATGATCCTAATAAACCAGGCACTGCAGTTGCCAAGCACACTTTGTCCAACTGGCTAGCAGACTGTATCATGCATTGCTATACTCTGGCCAGCCTCCAGATCACAGACTCTGTCAAGGCTCATCAAGGGAGAGCTATGACTATCTCAGTGGTTCTTCTGCAAGCCATGCCTATCGAAGACATTTTCAAAGCTTCAGCTTGATCATCAGTTCACACTTTCTCGTCCCATTTCTGTCTAGACAATCTATCAGGAAGTGACAGTAACTATAGACAAGCACTTTTGCACAGCCTATTCTCCTAGTATTCTATTCTCCATGGTGGGGTCCAGGTTGCTTTTTCAGTAATCTCTCCATTGCAGCCTCAGCTTGGAACTTTTTACATGTCATGGCTAATTCAGCCCTGCTTGTCGATGAAGAAAGCAAGTTTTCTTATTGTAAACAAGGTTCTTCATAGATAGCAGGATTAATTAGCCATGTTTAATACCTTCAGCAACCCACCCTTGCCTCCCTTGAAAGTCAATTACTGACCTAAAGCTAAGCTCTACAATCGACTGAGGGACTTATGAGGCACTGTCTACATGGGAGCTCCTGCTCATGCTTAATCGAACCAAAACTCTTTGAGCTAAGACAGAAGGGTCTGTTTGGTGACATCAGATGACATCACCCAAGTGTCATGGCTAATTCATCCTGTTGTCAATAGAGAATCCCATGTATGGTGCGTGATCTTGCTAAAGTTATGCATGTATAACTTGTATGTCCATAAGTTTATCTGCAATGAGTAGAGGCATCCCTGGGGATGGAGTTTGGGAGCGGTTTGTACTTATATGCCTACTTTAAAAAAAAAACATGTGGGTAAATTTTCAGGATAAAATCTTCACAGAAATTAGCAGGTGTAATTGTGTGCAAGTAGTTATAGAAGGATTCATTTTCAAAAGGAAAGTATGCATGTTCTTTCCCTTTGACAATTAGTATAACTTATATGTGAATTTGATTTAAAATTTAAGTGCACTATTAAAGAATTTTCCCCTAAATGTTTTCCTTCAAGTATCCCAAATACTTATGTTTTTTCTGTGTGTCTTTACTGTATTGTAAGCTACTTGGAGTAGATACTGTCTTTTACAGCAGTGTGTATGTTATGCTCCGCGGTCGCAGATGGCTGCGACCGCTGTTGCTCACCTCCTTTTTCTCTGCTCTGGCCGCGTTGGGTGAACTCGCAGCCTCTGCCAGCTACCGCCAGCCTTCTTGCCTCCGTTCCCAGGCCCTTCCGAGCAGCATGGACTCTGCCAACCACCATCTTACCTTTGGGGTCCCCTAAGCTCCCGGGCCAGCTTTAACCACGTCATGGCGGGAACCTTGAGGGTGTCCCCCTCAGATGACGTCACTTGCCTTGAATACTTAAGCCTGCTGGCCCAGACAACCTATGACTTGGCAACGAGTTCATCTTGCTGAATCCACCTACTCTCGCTTCAGGATTGTTCTGTTTCCTGCTTCCATGGTGTGAGACTTCCGGGTACCCGCTCTTCGGGGGCCTGTCCTTGTCTCTCGGCTATCCGCTCCTCGGAGGGCCTTCACCTGGACTTCTGCCTGCCTCATTTCCCAAGGCTTTCTTTGGAACTTCTCCTTGTCTTCTACCACTGTGAATAACCATGCTGTGGCCTTCTTTTTTTTTTTTTTTTTTTTATTGCATTTTCTCTTAATATACAAGAATATTCTTGAAATTAATTTACAGAGATACATGAAAATTTTTTTAAAACAACTAGGAAAAATCAATAAACAAGTAAATGTGTTACCTCACGGCGTCTTCGGGCAGTTAGGGCCGGCCCCGATGATGATCGCCGACTTCCGGCGGCAGCGCAGGCCGACGCAAGCCACGCGCTAACTCCGCCCATCAGATTACGTCAGACCTCCACTCAGAAGTCATCGGGTTTGCGTGCCAAAATTTAATTATTTAAAGGGCTGAGACCAGCACAGCATTGCCTCAGCTATAGGTTTGCTGTGCTGGTGCTCAGTGGCGTTTGTTTGTCTTCCCTGCCTGCCTAGACTCGGACTGGAACTCGGACTCTGCCTGCCTGCCGCCTGCCTTCTGACCTGGGTTGTTCCCTGGACTCTGCCTGCCTGCTGCCTGCCTAGACTCGGACTGGAACACGGACCTTGCCTGCCTGCCTGCCGCCTGCCTTCTGACCTGGTTTGTTCCCTGGACTCTACCTGCCTGCTGCCTGCCTAGACTTGGACTGGAACACGGACCCTGCCTGCCTGCCGCCTGCCTTCTGATCTGGTTTGTTCCCTGGACTCTGCCTGTCTGCTGCCGCCTAGACTTGGACTGGAACACGAACTCTGCCTGCCTGCCGCCTGCCTTCTGAACTGGTTTGTTCCCTGGACTTTCTGCCTGCTGCCTGCTGCCTGCCTCTGACTTGGACTGTATTTGCACCTCGCCGACCACCACCCGCTGTGACGCAGAGCTGTGCTGATAGTTCCGGCAGCTGGACGCAAGACACTCTACTACTTGGCTAGGTAAGACTGATAGTTATTGGATCCACTTTTCACGAATTATAACAGATAGCTGAGGCCATGGATCCTGTTGACCTTTCAGCTTTACAAGCCATTCCTGGTATGGCAGCACGTCTTCAACAACAACAGGGAGCCTTAGATCAAGTCACCGGAGTGCTGGAGAGATTAGCTGCTCGAATGGACTCACTTTCAGTTGCAGCATCCGTAAGTCCGACTCCTTCAGTATCTCCTCCGCCTCCCATACGACTACAGCCCCCACCACGCTTTAATGGGAATCCTCAGTTATGTCGGGGATTCTTAAACCAATGCCGCATGCATTTTTCACTCCAAGCCACCTCATTTCCCACAGACAGAACCAAGGTTACATTCATCTTATCTCTTTTGGAGGGATCCGCCTTGGCTTGGGCCTCACCATTTTGGGAGCAAGAGGACGCTTTGATGGACAACTTGGAGCAATTTCTAAAGGAATTTCGTCTAATATTTGATGAGCCCGGTCGTACTACGTCAGCAGCTTCCAACTTACTGCAAATTAAGCAAGGAGACCGATCAGTAGGAGAGTATGCTGTTCAGTTTAGAACCCTTGCGGCTGAGCTGAGATGAGGGAATGATAGCTTGACTGCCATTTTCAGGCAAGGACTTTCCAAAGTTATTAAAGATGAATTAGTGGGCCGAGAGACTCCAGAATCTCTAGAAGAACTAATTCGCATGGCAATTTGAATCGATCTTCGAATTCAGGAAAGAGCTCGAGAACGGACCCTCTCTAGACAATCTTATCGATTAGCCCCATCTTTTCAAAGACCATTCGTCGAGCCAAGAACATCAGAGACTCAGTCATTCAGTGAGGAACCTTTGCAGATCGACCGCTGTCATCTAACCCCTCAGGAGCGCCGGCGCAGAAGACTGAATAACCTCTGTCTTTATTGTGCTGGTTCTGGACATTTTATCAATAAATGCCCAAATAAGCCGGGAAACACGCGGACCTAGGACTGGTGGGAGAGGCCTCCCTGGGTCACGTCATTTCCTCTCCACAAATCTTGATTCCAGTTTCCATATCTCTCCATGACGACACCATTCATCTACAAGCCTTTTTGGACTCAGGGGCAGCCGGTAACTTCATTGAGGAACAGCTAGTCTGTCAATATAGAATTCCAATGGAACCGTTGACTGTTCCTCTCACGGTGTCATCAGTTTCTGGACAGACTTTGGCGAATAAAATCTTTCACATTACTAAACCCATCAAATTTACCACTGGGATACTTCACCAGGAAACTATCCAATTGTATGTACTTCCATCTTAAGTCAATCAAGTAATCTTGGGGTTACCTTGGTTAAGACTTCACCAGCCCATAATTGATTGGGGTACTTCCCAGCTGGCTAGCTGGAGCAAGACATGCCATCAGAATTGCATACGACAGATCCATCCAGTCAGTTCCACAGTAGCACGTTCATTAGTTATTCCATCTGCATTACCACAAATTTATGTTGAATTCAGTGATGTTTTTAGCAAACAGCAAGCAGATGTCTTACCTCCTCACCGCAGTTACGACTGTGGAATAGATTTGCTTCCGGATAAAATTCCCCCCAGGGGCAGGGTTTACGCCCTGTCAGAACCAGAATCTGAAGCCATGAAACAATATATTCAGGAGAACTTGGAGAAGGGCTTTATCAGGCCATCATCCTCACCAGCAGGGGCCGGATTTTTTTTTGTACAAAAGAAAGATGGCTCCTTACGGCCCTGTATCGATTACAGAGGATTTAATAGCATTACCAGAAAGAATCGATATCCCATTCCACTTATCACAGAACTCTTTGATCGACTAAAAAGAGCACGCATCTTCACTAAACTTGATCTCCGAGGAGCATACAATCTAATCAGAATACGGGAAGGGGACGAATGGAAGACCGCTTTTAACACACCCTTTGGACTATGCAATGCTCCAGCAGTTTTCCAAACCATGATTAACGACATCTTCAGAGATCTTCTATACTCCCATGTTATTGTATATCTTGATGATATTTTAATTTTTTCCGAAAATGAACATCAGCATCAGCTTCATGTTAAACAGGTACTCCAACGACTTTGGGAGAATAGACTTTATGCGAAATTAGAGAAATGTCTCTTTCATCAACAGCAATTACCCTTTCTGGGATATATAATATCTTAACACAGTCTTCGTATGGACCCTGACAAACTTAAAGCTATATTGGATTGGCCCCAACCACGGGGGCTCAAGGCCTTGCAGCGATTTTTGGGTTTCTCCAATTATTATTGCCAGTTCATTCCTGGATACTCTACACTAGTTGCACCACTTACTACTTTAACTAAGAAGGGAGCTCCAATCCGTACTTGGCCTCTTGAGGCTGTTCAAGCTTTCCAACTTTTAAAAAAAGAATTTGTGAAAGATCCTTGTCTACAATGTCCTGACTCAGATAAACCTTTTGTCCTGGAAGTCGACGCGTCTGCCTTAGGAGTTGGGGCAATTCTTTTGCAACCCTCTGACTTAGGGAAATTATGCACATGTGCATTTTTTTCCAGGAAGTTCTCCTCTGCTGAGAAAAATTATACCATCAGAGACAGGGAATTGTTAGCTATTAAATTGACGCTTGAAGAATGGCGGCATCTTCTGGAAGGGGCTAAGTTTCCCATCGATATTTACACTGACCACAAGAACTTGGCCTATCTGTCTCATGCTCAGCATCTGAATCCATGGCAGGCCCGTTGGGCACTTTTCTTCAGTAGATTCAATTTTAAATTGCATTTCCGTCCTTCAGAAAAGAATTTACGTGCAGATGCCTTATCCAGGAGTTTTCTCCCTGAGGACAATCCTGAGCCGCCTCGGCATATCATAGATCCAGCCCACTTAATTGTAGCCACCACCTTGACGGTTCCAGCAGGGAAGACTGTAGTACCTAAGCGCTTACGAATCAAAGTACTACAATGGGCCCATGATTCCTTTTTTGCTGGACACCCTGGCAGACTCAGAACTAAGAACCTGGTCTCTCATCACTATTGGTGGCCACGATGGGCATCTGACGTCCGAAAATACGTCGTTTCCTGTCCTACTTGTGCGGCTCAGAAAACCTCTAGACAGTGGCCTATGGGCCTATTGCAACCTCTTCCGATCCCTGACCAGCCCTGGACTCATATAGCAACTGATTTTATCACTGATCTTCCTCTTTCTGACAGCAACTCCGTAATTTGGGTCGTAATTGATCGATTTTCCAAAATGGCGCATTTCATTCCTCTGCCCGGACTACCCACCGCACCAGAATTAGGGCGGCTTTTTGTACAACATATCTTCCGAATCCATGGGTTGCCATGGATTCGACAGAGGCGTGCAGTTCACAGCGCGTTTCTGGAAAGACCTCTGTAAAAAAATTCAGAATAGACCTAAATTTCTCCTCTGCATATCATTCTCAGTCTAACGGGTTAACGGAACGAACGAATCAAACACTCAAGACATTTTTACATTGCTATGTTAGTCAGCGCCAGGATGATTGGGCCTCATTGTCGTGGGCTGAGTTTTGCCATAATAATCATGTTCATCATGCTTCAGCATCATCACCCTTCTTTCTGGTGTTTGGGAGACATCCCAGAATTCCTCTTCCTCTTACTGTCTCCTCGTCTTGCCCAGCAGTAGAGCAAGTGGTTCATTCCATGACTACCTTATGGGAATAAACGCAAGATCTGTTACAAAAAGCTTCTAGTCAGATGAAGAAGCAAGCAGACAGACGTAGGAGATTGGGAACTCCGCTTAAACCAGGGGACTTAGTGTGGTTAAGCACACGTAATCTCTAGATGTGCATGCCCTCTCTGAAATTTGCCCCTCGGTTTATTGGACCTTTTCCTATTGAGAAACAGATCAGTGAGGTGTCCTTTAAACTTCAGCTACCATCTACATTGCGCATTTATGATGTGTTTCACATCTCCTTATTAAAACCAGCAATATTATCCTGGCCGTCTAGACGGAAGAAGCCGAAGAATCCTGCCAGATAACACCCAATATGAAGTTAAGGAAATCCTTGATGTCAGATGAGTAAGAGGGAAGTTTCAATATTTGTTATCGTGGAAAAATTATGGTCTGGAGGAGAACTCCTGGGAACCGGCCCATAATATACAAGCCCCTCGTTTAGTACGAGAGTTTCATAGACGATTTCCACTCAAACCCCACCCCAGGAGCAGGAGAGTGAGCCTTTGTGGGGGAGGTACTGTTACCTTGCGGCAGTTAAGGCCGGCCCCGATGATGATCGCCGACTTCCGGCGGCAGCGCGGGCCGATGCGAGCCGCGCGCTAACTCCGCCCATCAGATTACGTCAGACCTCCACCCGGAAGTCATCGGGTTTGCACGCCAAAATTTAATTATTTAAAGGGCTGAGACCAGCACAGCATTGCCTCAGCTGTAGGCTTGCTGTGCTGGTGCTCAGTGGCATTTGTTTGTCTTCCCTGCCTGCCTAGACTCGGACTGGAACTCGGACCCTGCCTGCCTGCCGCCTGCCTTCTGAACTGGGTTGTTCCCTGGACTCTGCCTGCCTGCTGCCTGCCTAGACTCGGACTGGAACACGGACCCTGCCTGCCTGCCACCTGCCTTCTGACCTGGTTTGTTCCCTGGACTCTACCTGCCTGCTGCCTGCCTAGACTTGGACTGGAACACGGACTCTGCCTGCCTGCTGCCTGCCTTCTGATCTGGTTTGTTCCCTGGACTGTGCCTGTCTGCTGCCAGCCTAGACTTGGACTGGAACACGGACTCTGCCTGCCTGCTGCCTGCCTTCTGATCTGGTTTGTTCCCTGGACTATCTGCCTGCTGCCTGCCTCTGACTTGGACTGTATTTGCACCTCGCCAACCGCCACCCGCTGTGACGCAGAGCTGTGCTGATAGTTCCGGCAGCTGGACGTAAGGACACTCTACTACTTGGCTAGGTAAGACTGATAGTTATTGGATCCACTTTTCACAAATTATAACAAAATGTCTCTTATTCTCTGTAATGCAAGTCCACAATAAGGAGTGGAGGTGGATGTACTCAACTTAAAGAAATAGGTTTCCCCTTTACAAACAGAAAAGCTCAGTAGTATACAGAGATATATTAGCTTTTACAAGGGACTAGATTCACTTTCACTGGTGCCCACTGGGTTCACTGGATGTTTCCCAGCGAGAAATTGAGTTATAGAAAATATAAGTATTACTACCGTATTTTATCATACTTCTACAGGGAAATTTAAGGTAAAATGCCGCACCAATTAACAAAACTTGAGGTCTCATTAGGAAGAAGGCCTTCCTTCTTTTTTGGGTTTCACAAGAAATATCAGGAAAAGCTCTAATATTTTATCCCAAAAAAGTAACATTTCTGTTTCTAAGATATAGTCTTAATAACCAATCTTTATCAAAACCAAAGTAACAATTAATGTTGTTGGCTCTGCCAAATCTGTGTCAGAAAATTCTAAGATCGCTGGTATATTTAAAGGTTGTTTTTGGACCGGAGCAACTGTTCCTTCCCTTCGTTCCATCGGTATCCTTGGCTTTGGAATATAAAAAATCTTGTCTATTGGTGGTAGTGCTTGTTCTTCAATTTGTAAAATTTCCCTTATATATCTTTTAAATACATCTCTTGGTGAATTAAGAGGAAGTTTAGGGAAATTTATAAATCTTAAATTTCTGTTTTTGTCAAATTTTCAAGATTCTCCATTTTCATAGCTAGGTATTTCTTATCTCGTATAATTGTTGTCTGAACTGATTGAATGTCTTTTATCTTTTCTCTATTTGACACGATTTGCTGCTCCAGATCAATATCGGCAGTATTTAATATTTTAACCTGATCTTCCAGGGTTTTCATCTTTTCATTTATCGGGGAAATTAGATGCAAAATAGAAGATCTCATCTCTATTATCGTTTCCCAAATAGTCTCTAATGAGAAAGTTTCAGGTCTTACCACCGCTGGTATTTTCAGAGTTGTTGTCTCTCCAGTAAGTCCAGTTGGGTCACCCATAGGTGAATCTCTCGCTTCAGATAAAACCTTGAGCTGTTCCTGGGCTGTCTGCTTTGGTTGAGGCCCCGTCGGTCCCTGCCGAGTTCCGCCCTCTGACACTTCGGTCTACTGGTGTTCCCCCCGCTTCACAGGCACTCCTCCTCTCCACAGGATTCCTCGGCGGCGTCCCTTCTGCGGGGCTTAAAGGAGATATTGAGTCAGGAAGAGAGGGGAGCTCTGCTTCCCCTCCCCCACTCTCCAGCGGCTGCTGTGCTCCCGCTATCAAATCTCCGCGTATGACATGCGAGTCCATGGGTCCAAGGACTGGCATTGACACGGAGGCTGCAGGGTAAGGCACACCCCGTGATTTGTGCTTTCTCCCCATGGAGGAAAAACGTTTGCAGGAAAAAGTTAATTTATCCCACGGTGCTCAGATGCCAAACCAGCCTACTGGGCGGCCATCTTGGATCAGCCACGCTGTGGCCTTCTACTGTGATATCTACTGCGGACAATTGCCAGATATCTCTAGAGGAACCCTGCCGGTGTACTCCGCTCTGCGGATCATTGCTGGATTTCTCTAGAGGAACCTCGCCGGTGTACCCCGCTCTGTGCATCAGTGCTGAGATATCCTAGGGGAACCCATGCCGGTGTACCCCGCTCCGCGGACCACTACCATGACCTCCCACCGAGGAACCCTCTGTACCATCTCTACGGATTCCGTGTCACCACAGTGACTATACTATCTCTACACCCTCATGTAACCAAAGTGACTGTTCTTCTCTCAGCACCCCTGCTCCTTGGATAGTGATGCTCCTATTCTCAGTTGATTCTGAGCTGAGTCTGACGACAGCACCTGCGCTGTCGCCCTGTGGCTGCCTCCTGGGGTCACTCTCTCTCTCTCCATCCTGTCCTACTCTGCTGTATTCCATCCCACTGCCGAGATCTTGCCTCCCGAAGGTGAGACCCCGTGGGGTTCCTCCCCTGGGCGAAACCATCTCTTACCTCGGCCAGAGGGCCCACTCACCACAAATCCTAACAGTGTACAACTTGTAGCACTATATAAATTACAACGTTATTGTTAAATTGTTACAACGTTATTGTTAAATTTTGAACTTATGTACTCTGTTCCAAGTTTCATAACCTTGTTCTATGTAATGCCTCTTGGCAATTTTCATGTTCTGTTTCAATGTAAACCGATGTGATCTTTATTTCATATAGGAACACCGGTATATAAAAATCTAAAAATCAATAAATAAATAAATAAATATTTAATAGTAGTCGTCAGAGTATAAGCCTTCTAGGGTCTTGGGTAATATTTTAAAGGTTGCTTTTCTGAAGCTAGGACTGTTAACGTGCTGCTGTTTCAGTTTTGGGAGATAGTGCTATTTTGTATAGCAGGTTTACTATATAGTTCTGAGTAAATTTTTTGCACAATCTTGTGTTATTTTACAAAATGCCTGTTAATGGAAGGAGTTTGTGTTACTTTTATGGAGGTAACAATAAACATTGAATTTTTCTCAATTGATAAGTAGAACAATAATCAGCCATACAAGTGGCTGACATTATCTGACAGCACCAAGATAGAAAAAGACTCAGAGCTCAAAGACTGAGAAGGTCTTTCTGAATATATGTAAGTCTCCTCAGTCTTTTTCATCCACTTGTGCAAAAGAGCATGTTTTGCTTTCTCACCTTAAGCTGCCCATAATTTTAATTTTTAAGTGTTTTCTTTATTGCTTTTATTTCTTTACTGTTCGTGAGCCTCCAACAATATTTTTATTTGTTCGTTTTTCTCATCAAAATTGAATGTTAAGAAAATAAGAAATTTCCATACTGGGCCAGACCAAGAGTTCATCAAGCCCAGCATCCTGTTTCCAACAGTGGCCAATCCAGGCTACAAGTACCTGACAAGAACCCAAACACTAAGTAGATCCTATGCTACTGATGCCAGTAATAGCAGTGGCTATTCTCTAAGACAGCTTGATTAATAGCAGTTAATGGACTTCTCCTCCATGAACTTATCCAAACCTTTTTTAAACCCAGCTACATTAACTGCACTAACCACATCCTCTGGAAACAAATTCCAGAGCTTAATTGTGCATTGACTGAAAAAGAATTTTCTCCGAATAGTTTAAAAATGTGTTACTTGCTAACTTCACAGAGTGCCCCCTAGTCCTTCTATTATCTGAAAGAGTAAATGACTGATTCACATTTACCCATTCTAGACCTCTCATGATTTTAAAGTCCTCTATCATATCCCCCCTCAATTGTCTCTTCTCCAAGCTGAACAGCCCTAAATTCTTTGCCTTTCCTCATAAGGGAGCTGTTCCATCCCCTTTATCATTTTAGTCATCCTTCTCTGTACCTTCTCCATCACAACTATATCTTTTTTGAGATGTGGTGACCAGAATTGAACAGAGTACTAAAGGTGCGGTCTCACCATGGAGCAATACAGGCATTATGATATTTTCCGCTTTATTCACCATTCCCTTCCTGATAATTCCTTACACTATGACATCTAGATCTTTTTCCTGGGTGGTAGCTCCTAATATTGAACCTAATATTGTGTTACTACAGCATGGATTATTGTTCCCTATATGCATCACTTTGCATTTGTCCACATTAAATTTCATCTGCCTAATCTTCCAGTCTTGCAAAGTCTTCCTGCAATTTATCACAACCCACTTGTGATTTAACTATTCTAAATAATTTTATATCATCTGCAAATTTGATTACCTCACTCATCGTATTCCTTTCCAGATCATTTTTAAATATATTGAAAAGCACTGGTCCCTGAGGCACTCCACTGTTTACCCTTTTGCACTGAGAAAATTGACCATTTAATCCTACTCTCTGTTTCCAGTTTGTAATACATGAAAGGACACTTCCTCCTATCCCATGACTTTTTAGTTTCCTTAGAAGCCTCTCATGACAGACTTTGTCAAATGCCTTCTGAAAATCCAAATACACTACATCTACTGGCTCACCTTTATCCACATGTTTATAAACCCCTTCAAAAAAAATAAAGCAGATTTGAGAGGCAAGACTTGCCTTGGGTAAATCTATGCTGACTGTTTAGTTTAGTTTAGTTTATTGGCTTTTCTATACCGTCACATCGGCAAAGCCTTCACAACGCTTTACAATTAGGATAAAAGGAAAATACATTCATTTAATAAAAGTGATAACAGCTAAAATTAATAAAAGGTAAAGTACAGAAAAATATATAAATTAGCTGTTAGGATAAAAGTCATAAAACTACAAAAATAAAGCATAAAGCATAATACATTGTTTCCTAAAAACAGATATTAAGAACTACTAAAACATTTAAGTTCAATTATTATTTCCTAAAATATAAATTAAAAGTTAAAAGAAGGAAAAATTAAGCCCATGTGTATTCTAATGTTACTGCTCTGAATGACTAATGTTCATGCTCTAATAAAGACGCATTTAAACAACCATGTTTTTAGTTCTGCCTTGAACTTCCTTGAACTTTTTTTTGTCTGCTTGTAATCTGAAATGGGTTGGTAAAGAGTTCCACACTTTTGTTCCAGCTATTGTAATTACACACACCCTTACTTGACTGAGCTTTGCAGATTTAATTGTAGGAACTGTCAAAAGTCCTTGATTGGCAATCTCAAGTTTCTCTGCAGAATATGCAGACGTATAGATGTATTCAGCCATTCGGTTCTTTCACCATAAATGATATTATGATTTATACAAGCTGTTTTATATTGAGTCCGGTAGAATATCAGAAGCCAGTGTAACGATGTGGCGTCTGTCGGTCTCAGACGGCTTAGACCTCTGTGCCTCACCTTTCTTTCTGCTCTCCCCACTAGCCTTGGGAAGATGGCGACCGCCGCATCTTCATGCCACTCTCCCAGGCGTCCCTGGAAAGGCTATGGCAAGGCTATCCACCGTGTTCCTCCTAAGGGCCTGCTAGGGTGCTTGCGCGCATATCACCCACGTCTTTATTCATGTCATGGTGGGAACCTCGGGGGCGTCCCCCTCGAGTGACGTCACACCATCCGGGTATTTAGCCTGCCCTTCATTGCTGACTAATCGAGTTAGCAACGACTCAGACTCGGATTCGGATTGTTCTGCCTCTGGTCTAAGCTACTCTGCCGTTTACTTGCTGCCGCTGGAAGTCCTCTCTGCCCTCTGGGGCTGTCATCTCTAACTTGGGTACCCGTTCCTCGGGGGCCCTTCTATTTCCTTCCAGGTACCTAATTGGGGATACCAGGTACTCGCTCCTCAAGGGCCTGCTCTCCCTGCCTTGGTGCCTGCAACTCTACTACTTCTGCCTGCCAGGATTCCATCATTACAGCTACCAACTACTGTGAGTAATCTAACCATTCTCAAGTCTGTCTCACCTTCAGCTCAGCACTGGGAGCTTGCATCCAGGACTTTCTACCTTAGCTCACGCTGCCTAACATCTATCTAGAGTGGGACTGGACTCCTCTGCTGAGGATCCCTGGACTCCTTCAACTGGGTTATCTCACTGCTGCCACCTCCTGGCAGTACCAACAAGCTGTATAATACATTCTATCATCTGTGTCTACGTGTCTGAGACTAGCCTAATACGGCGGTTCTTCACGAGGCTCCTCCCCTTGGGAGTGGCAATTGCTGCAGTACCCAAGAATTCACTCCAACACCTCAAAACCATAACAAACGAGATCAGGGTAGGTGTTATATGGTCACATTTTCGTTAGCCAGTTAATATTCTTGCAGCCGCATTTTGTAATACCTGCAGGGGCCTAATGTTGCTGGAAAACTAAAACTCTTTGGAGCTGGGATTCTCAGGAACCAGAACCTCTGCTGAATCTAAGTGCAATTTTATTTTATTTACCTGTGATTTAATGTAATAGAGCTTTCTATTTGCCAAAGATTGTACCTTGTTCTGTTAGAAAGGGGCAGATTTGATACTGAAACCTGAAAGTGAGCTATTTTGACTGCTTTCTAGGGTTTGGAAGTAAAAAAAAACTGAACAGAGTTCAAGCCAGTTGGGGTGGGGCTAATTGAATTTGCTCAGCCATAGTACCTGGTGCTGGCGAACTAAATCTCTCTGGAGCTGGGATTCTCAGGAACCAGAACCTCTGCTGAATCTAAGTGCAATTTTATTTTATTTACCTGTGCTTTAATGTAATAGAGCTTTCTAATTGCCAAAGATTGTGCCATGTTCTGTTAGTAACATGGCACAATCTTTCCTGTGTCCAGCAAAGTAAAAGTTTAGCTTAGTAAGCCAATCAGGGGGAGGGTCTTATCAAACTCAATTGCAGATATAGAGTCCCGAGAACAACCGTGACCAAGGGTTAACAGCCGTGTGCATATTATTAAATCCAGGGTCGGCATGCGCAAGGGTTGTACACTTGTGCACCTTGCGCACGCCGAGCCCTAGGGGAGCATCGATGGCTTTCCCTGTTCCCTCCGAGGCCGCTCTGAAATCGGAGCGGCCTTGGTGGGAACCTTCCTTTCACCCCCCCCCCCCCACCTTCCCCTCCCTTCCCCTATCTAACCTGCCCTCCCAGCCCTACCTAAATCCTCCCTACCTTTATTTCTTTTATTTACACCTGCCTCTGGGCAGGCGTAGGTTGCGGGCGCCGGCCAAATGCAGGCACGCGATCCCCTGGCATGGCCGCTGTGCCGGAGGCCTCACCCCCGCCCCGCCCACGGATCACCCCGCCCACTCCCAGCCCCTTTTTTCAAGCCCTGGGACATACGTGCGTTCCGGGCCTTGCGCACGTCGTCGGGCTTATGCAAAATAGGCTCAGCGCACGCAGGAGCGGGTTTAAAAGGGTTACGCACATCGCACATAACCCTTTTAAAATCCGCCCCATATCTTCTGATAAACCATTGTCTTTATCAGTTGGGTTTTTAGTTAAAAATTTGACAATTGCAAATAGGTTTTTTGGATTATAAAGGGATATATCTATTTTTTCTTTAAAAACTCTTTTTTTGCGCGTTCTGTGCTTTTTTGTAGCAATTTAAGGCTGCTCTGAAGATTCATAACAACTGGATGGATTTATTTCTTCTCCAATTTAACTCATGTTTGTTTAACACTTGCTTTTGTAGCTTTAATTCTTTACTATACCAAGGATTTAAACTTTCCTTAGGTTTGATTTCTTTGGTCTTGATTGGGCACAGTTTATTTGCTATATTTGTACATTCCGATAACCAAGCAGAAGTTATGTCATTTGTATTATTTGCCTTAACATTATCTTTAATAGCTTGAAATTCATTAATTAAATCATCTAATTTAGGTTTAGGTTGGAAAGTTATATATATCGGGTCTTCATTCATTCATCTTAATGGAAAATTGAATTCTGCTTCAGTATATATTAGAAAATGATCTGACCATGGGACTTGGGTAGTACTAGTAGTAATATTTTTACAGAGATTAAAATTAGAAAAGATTAAGTCAAGTACATGACCAGCCTTGTGAGTAGGGGCCTGAGAGGAAAGGTTATATCCAAGGGCTTAAGGAATCAAATAGAATAGAACATGTGTTGTCCAATAAATAATCATCCATATGTACATTGAAATCACCTAAAATTAGCAAAGGTTTGTTGAAATTTAGTGATACTATAAGACATTCAATCAGTGGAGAGATATTGTGATCCAAAAGACCCGGAGGACAGTACAATAGGCAAAGCTGCAATTGGTCAGATTCAAATAGGTTTATTTCATAAGATTGAGCGATATTGATTGGTACAATTTTCATCTTAAATTGTTTCCTTATTACTAATATTAAACCGTCTCCCCTCTGGTGCATACTTGGAATAGAAAAAATGTCATAATTCAAGTTAACTAGTTGGTTGGTTATTACATTATCAGTAGATTTCAGCCAAGTTTCAGTAACTGCGAAAAATCAGGTTTTTTTCTTTCAATAAGTCAGTTATTAAGGGAGTTTTTTTTACTTATAGGTTGTATATTCATTTTAAAAAATGTAAGAAATAAACAATTTGTTATAGTAAGATTGTTACTTCATGGTAGATTGATTAGTGTACGATTTAAGTTGGATTTTTTATGTTGGTTTGTCCTACTTTTTGGGGCCTTATTTGTATGCAATCTTCAATTTCTTTCCTTGGTTAATGCACATGGGAATCCGTTGAGGCTGCGGACTGTCTGCTATAGCTGGGGCTACACGAAGGGCTCACAAAGAGGCATGCCCCTTTGTCTCGCTCCTTCGGCGTGTGACGCCTGGTCCCGGGGCCGGCACTTTATGGCCCCCCTGGCTCTTGGAGGTGATGCCCGTGGGTGGAGCAAGGTTACGGGGGGGGGGGACAAGCGCGGCAAATTAACCTAGAACCTAGCAGAGCAGATGAAATAGCAAGTCGCCTTTTGTTTTTTTCCTCCGATCACACTTGAGGCAGATGAGCAGAACAGCAAAAACAGCAAAAACAGCAGGGTGTGACTGGAAAGGCTTTAACGCTTGGTCCTGGGGCCTGCACTTTATGCCCCCCCCGGCTCTTGGTGGTGATGCCCGTGGGCAGAGCAAGGTAACGTGGGGGGGGGGGGGGGGGGGGGACACACAAGTGTGGCGAATTGACCCGGAACCTAGTGGAGCAGATGAAATAGCAAGTTCCATTAAACCATGTCTTTCTATATGCTCTGTGATTTTGATCTTTCAAATAGTTTCCACTATTTTTCCTGGCACTGTAGTCAGGCTCACTGGTCTATAGTTTCCTGGATCACCCCTGGAGCCCTTTTTAAATATTGGAATTATTTTGGCCACCCTCCAGTCTTCAGGTACAATGGATGATTTTAATGATAGGTTACAAATTTTAACTAATAGATCCGAAATTTCATTTTTTAGTTCCTTCAGAACCCTGAGGTGCATACCATCCAGTCCACGTGATTTGCTACTCTTTAGCTTGTCAATCTGGTCTACTACATCTTCCAGATTCACAGTGATTTGGTTTAGTTCATCTGAATCATCACCCTTGGAAACCATCTCTGGAACTGGTATCTCCCCAACATCCTCATTAGTAAATACAGAAGCAAAAAATGAATTTAGTCTTTCTTTTTTTTTTATTTCTCAGATTTTCAAAATAACAATCAAGAATTGCTTGATACAGATATATGGCCAATCATTACATAAACAAAGTCATATGATATTGGTTTTAAGAAGTAAAGATCCCATGCACCATACTTTCTAAGTCCTCAATAAGAAGGGGAATACACATAAGAAATATTACAAGGCATAACGTTCATAGAAAAACATTAGGAAATAACAGACGGTCTAACTAGGTTTGCCTATTTTTACAACTCTTAGAGCTTTTGTTATCTTACTGAGGGGTTGTATCTCCCAAGTTTTGGTTACTTTGTCTGTTATAAATTTTATCAAATGTGAGGGTTGAAAAAAGCAATACTTAATTCTTTCGTATACAATGTAACATTTACATGGGATCTTTAATTTATATAAGGCACCCATTTGCAATACTTTTGGCCTTAACTTAAGAAATCCTTTCCTCCTCTTTTTAGTTTCCTTGGTAACATCTGGAAACATTCTTACCACCAACTGGCAAAATTTCTCATTAATATTCCTAAAGAATAGCTTCTGAACTCACTCTTTATCCGAATTTAATAAAAAAGAAATTACCATTGTGACTGGTTGGGCCATTTCTAAGCTGCTAGATTCTAATATGTCAGTGACATTTAATGGTGTTATAGATTGATATGATTGTTCTTTATCTGATGTAATTTTCCATGAAGGAATTTAGTATACTTGGGTTAAAGGAGGAAGAGCATGCTGTGGAATTTTAAGAAATTCTAAAGCAAATTTATTCCACATTTCTTTGGCTTGTAAAGCTGGTACCTTCGGGAAGTTTACCAACCTTAAGTTTTTACTTCTTAATTGATTTTCCAAATTTTCCTTTTTTTCTAGAAAGGTACTGATTTTCTTTCATAATTAACTCATTTTGATTACTTAACTTTTTCAATTCCACAGAATTATTCTCAATGGCCTGATCTCTCAATTTAAATTCCAGTTTTTCTATATTTTTAACTATAGGATTCAATTGCAGGGAAACATTTTTATTTAAAACAACTAACGTTTCCCAAATAGCTTCCAAGGAAAAAACAGGTGGTCTCACAATTGGTATTATATCAGAATCCTCCCCATTTATACCAAATCCTTGAGTCAACAATGATCCCTCAATAACCTTCCCCCTGGTCCACTAGAAATACTAGTTTGCCCTGCATGTGGAGCCAAAGTTGTTCCCAGTCCACCTTCCAAATTGCCACTTTTCCCAAGAAGCGATGAGGTGTCCTCAATTGGTTCAGATCTTGACATTGCAGATTCTCAGGGGACAACGAGATCTCCAAGTAACGAAGGTTTGCAGTGCCTTCCTACAAACCTTCAAGTGACGTTTTACCCGGTTTTTGGGCTCCCCTTCTGATGTGGGCATCCATTGGGCCCAGCGCCGGGCTAGCTAAGGTACTTTCAATAACAGACCTTTCTCTCACCCTGCGCTTATGGGCTGAGTGAGGCATAATTTATACAAAAAGTCCAGAAGAAAATAAAGAAGTACATAGCTGAGTTATTCATCCTGCTTCTTATTCCCCCAGATGGAGATTGAGAGGTTGTAAAGAAATTCCACATGACTCCATGCGAGTCCATGCGAAGCCAGGCAAAGCCTGGCAAGCTGTGCGCACCTCTTAGGCGCGTGCGGCTTTAGCAGCACGTTGGTGTCAACTGCGCGCCGCAAGTGGCCTGTTCTTGTAGGACTACTTCCGGGGTCCCACCCTCATCGTCACAGTTATTCACAGCTGTTGGATACCGTCGGGGCACCGAGCGCACTCTTACCCCCGGATTCCTTCAGCAGAAAGGTAATGCAAGCAATCCTTTCTCCTCTCAGTCCCAAAAAGAAAATTCAAAGGGCCCGTTCTTGTAGGGCCACTTCTGGGGTCCCGCCCTCAGCGTCACAGTTAGTCACAGCTGTTGGATACCGTCGGGGCACCGAGCGCACTCTTACCCCCGGATTCCTCCAGCAGGAAGGTAATGCAAGCAATCCTTTCTCCTTTCAGTCCACGTGATTTGCTACTCTTTAGCTTGTCAATCTGGCCTACTACATCTTCCAGATTCACAGTGATTTGGTTCAGTTCATCTGAATCATCACCCTTGAAAACCATATCTGAAACCAGTAGCTCCCCAACATCCTCATTAGTAAACACAGAAGTAAAGAATTAATTTAGTCTTTCTGCAATGGCCTTATCTTCCCTAAGAGTCCTTTTAAATCATCAGTCATCTACGATGACAGCTTCAGTGCTTTTTGCAATGGCAGATGTCAAACTCAGTTTCAAAAGGTGGCCCTAATATCCCTACAAGAAGGCTTTGTCAGACTGCCAGGACTGATGCGTCCACTTCTTAGACCCATCCTATGACATCTGTAATTGTGCTGCCTGTTCTCTGATATCTCCAAGAGCCATTAAATCAAGAGTTTATAAACTGAAAGAATTTCTGAATTTAGCTCTCTGGATAAATGAAGAGGAAGCCATCATCAGCTGAGGAACTAGTGTCTAAATCAAAAAATGCAGAGTCCTCTCAAGCTGCAAGACTTAGAAAAGTCTCGGCATAGGCATCATTCTCTTTCTGCTAAAGAGGGAGAGAAAATGCAGTTTTTGTCACCAAAACTTTTGGCTCTAAGGACAGAAGAAAACACCATTGTTGCTATCAATTTTTGGCACTTAGTCACTGGCACTGTCCACAGGCAAAGACACTATATCAGGGGTGGCCAACTCCACTCCTCAAGAGCCACAAACAGGATTGGTTTTTAGGATATCTATATTTATTTATATTCTGCCTTTTCGAACTTCAACGTGGATTACATTCAGGTACTATAGGTATTTTTCTATCCTAGAGGGTTTACAAAGTAAATTTATACCTGGGGTAATGGAGGGTGAAGTGAATTGCCCAAGTTCGCAAGGAGAGGCAGTGGGATTTTAACCATGGCTTCCCTTGTTTGCAACCCACTGCTTTAACTGTTAGGCCACTCCTTCACTCAATAAATATGCATGAGACACATTTGTATGCCCTGCCACCATTGTATGCAACTATATCTCATGCATATGAAACCTTGTAATATATGTTTAACACTGTTTTCTTGTAGTTTATTAATTCAGGGTTAACCAGACTTAACAAATTTAAGGCTGTAGAGACCTGAGTTCAATAAGAACATAAGAACATAAGAAAATGCCATACTGGGTCAGACCAAGGGTCCATCAAGCCCAGCATCCTGTTTCCAACAGTGGCCAATCCAGGCCATAAGAACCTGGCAAGTACCCAAAAACTAAGTCTATTCCATGTAACCATTGCTAATGGCAGTGGCTATTCTCTAAGTGAACTTAATAGCAGGTAATGGACTTCTCCTCCAAGAACTTATCCAATCCTTTTTTAAACACAGCTATACTAACTGCACGAACCACATTCTCTGGCAACAAATTCCAGAGTTTAATTGTGTGTTGAGTAAAAAAGAACTTTCTCCGATTAGTTTTAAATGTGCCCCATGCTAACTTCATGGAGTGCCCCCTAGTCTTTCTACTATCCGAAAGAGTAAATAACCGATTCACATCTACCCGTTCTAGACCTCTCATGATTTTAAACACCTCTATCATATCCCCCCTCAGTCGTCTCTTCTCCAAGCTGAAAAGTCCTAACCTCTTTAGTCTTTCCTCATAGGGGAGTTGTTCCAATAATGAAGTTACACACTGCATTAGCATATAACAGCATTAAACTTTATAATCATTCTGCTCACTCTACAAACACATGCAAACTGTAGTAGCTTAGACATGAAATACTGCTCAAAGATTTTAACTGGTGACAATTCAGCAGCTATCTCCAATCTTTACACAGCTTGTGTCCTACTGTGAAGCCATTTGAATGCTGAAGGGCGGGAGATGACATCAGCGCTTCTTTTGGTCCTAACCGCTGAACCCTCCTTGCAAAGGGAGCTCTCAGTCTATGGCAACTCAAATTACTAATCCTTCACAGCATGGATCCTTAATTAAAACAGACAACTTTTAGTTTCAGGGCAGAGCAGAGAACTTCCTCCGTCTTGCTCAAGAAGCAATGATCTGTTTGCACATGCTTAAATCCTAACAATTTGTACCATTGTACAGGCAAAATAATAATGAAACTCCATTACAAGGCTCCTAAATAATCATAACTAACTACAATACAATTCACATATGAATGGACTTTTTCCTTTACCTTAATTAAAACAGACAACTTTCTTTTAGTTTCAGGGCAGAGCAGAGAACTTCCTCCATCTTGCTCAGGAAGCAATGATCTGTTTGGACATGCCCCAAACTGACTGCAGTGTGAGTTTGCAGCCCTTAAAGAGACAGCACCCAAATGGCAGTTCTTCTGTGTCATTGTCTTTTTTTATTATTATTTACTAAAGTGGGACACATATTCTCCTTAGATATCCTGAAAACCAGGTCTGTTTGTGGCTCTTAAGGATTGGAGTTGGCCACCCCTCCACTGTATCTTTGGCACCAATTTCTTGGTACTAACAAGAAAATATTGGTAAGGATTAAAAACTAAGATAAATTAGAATGAATCTACTTCCATTAAACAGATTATGCTGATTCTCCTTCCAGAATCTGATAGATCATCCACTGGGAATCCTTCTCCTAAACAGAAGAATTATCTCTTTATAAGGAAAATATGGTTTGTCTTCATCAAGAATTATTTCATCAACATATCAGATTCTAGAGATGTGAATCGTGTCCTCGATCGTCTTAACGATCGATTTCGGCTGGGAGGGGGAGGGAATCGTATTGTTGCCGTTTGGGGGGGTAAAATATCGTGAAAAATCGTAAAATCGTGAGCCGGCACATTAAAACCCCCTAAAACCCACCCCGACCCTTTAAATTAAATCTCCCACCCTCCCGAACCCCCCCCAAATGACTTAAATAACCTGGGTGTCCAGCGGCGGTCCGGAATGGCAGCGGTCCGGAACGGGCTCCTGCTATTGAATCTTGTTGTCTTCAGCCGGCGCCATTTTCCAAAATGGCGCCGAAAAATGGCGGCGGCCATAGAACAACACGATTCCACGGCAGGAGGTCCTTCCGGACCCCCGCTGGACTTTTGGCAAGTCTTGTGGGGGTCAGGAGGCCCCCCCCAAGCTGGCCAAAAGTTCCTGGAGGTCCAGCGGGGGTCAGGGAGCGATTTCCCGCTGCGAATCGTTTTCCGTACGGAAAATGGCGCCGGCAGGAGATCGACTGCAGGAGGTCGTTCAGCGAGGGTTCCAGCGCCTCGCTGAACGACCTCCTGCAGTCGATCTCCTGCCGGCGCCATTTTCCGTACGGAAAACGATTCGCGGCGGGAAATCGCTCCCTGACCCCCGCTGGACCTCCAGGAACTTTTGGCCAGCTTGGGGGGGGGCCTCCTGACCCCCACAAGACTTGCCAAAAGTCCAGCGGGGGTCCGGAAGGACCTCCTGCCGTGGAATCGTGTTGTTCTATGGCCGCCGCCATTTTTCGGCGCCATTTTGGAAAATGGCGCCGGCTGAAGACAACAAGATTCAATAGCAGGAGCCCGTTCCGGACCGCTGCCGTTCCGGACCGCCGCTGGACACCCAGGTTATTTAAGTCATTTGGGGGGGGTTCGGGAGGGTGGGAGATTTAATTTAAAGGGTCGGGGGTGGGTTTTAGGGGGTTTTAGTGTGCCGGCTCACGATTCTAACGATTTATAACGATAAATCGTTAGAATCTCTATTGTATTGTGTTCCATAACGGTTTAAGACGATATTAAAATTATCGGACGATAATTTTAATCGTCGAAAAACGATTCACATCCCTATCAGATTCTACATCTCCTTCATCTAGCTTAGGCCCAATGTCATTATACTGGAGTCTATGGTTCCAAATCTGAGACTCAATCTTCTCTACTGCCATATCAGTATAGGCAAGAAATTCTATCACAGAGTTCACCTTTGTCTAAGGATAAAACAATCTCAGAGGAATCACTTATAGTGCTGTCTGACTGAAAAATCTCTCATTCATCATTTAACTCACTATCATAACCATTCTGAAGATGAGGAATTCAGTGGTCTATCTTCAGATACCTCTCCTCAACCTCCCAGAAGTACATCTCCACCAGAAGATATGACATATCCCGCTTTTGTTCAAAAGATGGCAAAGAAAATATTATTTACCTTGCAGGAGGAGGCAAAACCAAGAGAAGATATTTTTGGTGCACTAAAGTACATTCAAGCCCCTCCAAAAAGTGGCAGCTATACTATCACATACAGTACATCAGGAGCTGCAGTTTGAATGTGGCATACACCCTTAAATTCATTACCAATAGCTAAAAAAACTGGATCTCAAATGTAAAGTCCAACCATTTCCCGGACATCAAAAAGTTCAGTTTCCCCATGAATTAATAGATGTAGAATCTGACATGAAAAAACAAAAAAAGTCCAAGGCACATTCTAGATGCAAAGTTATTAAACTCAGTTGAAAGAAATATTTTTCAGTCAGCTATGTTAACTTCTAGAATAGTTGTACATTAGCTTTACATGGTTCAATACATGTATAACTCCTTACTTCCTTTAGATGACAAAGATCACTTCAAGCCCTGTGCTGCATGAAACTGAGGAATGTGGGAAACATGAAATCCAATTAGCTTATGATGCATATGATAGTTCCTCTAGAATGTCTGCAGTTGCAATTGGAGCCAGAAGATTGTCATGGCTGAGGACTGAGGGTCTTCTTAAAAATTTGCTGATGCTGCATGCTCAAGGAATAATCCTTTTGGAGAAAAAGTTAAACAAATGATTCTATCAGTAGCTGCACTTAAGCAATCATCCACAAACTGGGACAGGTCAACTTCAGCAATGCAAAAGACACTACTTCTTTTGAAGAAGATACCAAGCCTATTCCTTTCAAAGTTCTCTCTTTCAGTAGCAACACCAGTATCAACAGAGCAGGGTGTATGTGAGAGAAAGGGCACATCCTAAACCGCTCCAGCAAACATAACAAAAGTCTAATCCTACTTTTTGATTAAGACATCACAAAGATAACCCAGCTACATTTAAATAGAATTCCAGGGGGGTAAGGGTTAAGCTCTTCAGCTCATTTTGGTCCTTAATACCCACAGACTGTTGAGTATTGAAGATCATACAAGTATATCGCTTGAATTTCAAGACCTATCCCTAAACAAACCATAGATGATAGAGTAACTGCACCTCCTTCAACAAGAGCTAGCAGTCCTCATCAAGGCAAATGAAGTGGAAGCAGTTTCAATAACACAAAGGAGTACAGAGTTTTATTCCACTATTTCCCCAATCCATAGAAAACAAGTGGTCTCCTCACCATCTTGGAAATCAGAGACCTCAATAAACACCTTAAGAAGGACAAGTTCAAAATGAGCTCGGGCACAATACTATCTCAATTAGAGATCAGTGAGTGGTTAATTACTCTAGGAGGTCCATATTCCAAAGCATTCAGTTGGCTAACTCAGAAGTAAGCCAGCTAAATGAATATTTAAGTGCATCTCCGGCTAAATTCTACCTGGCTAATAAGTTAGGGATACATAGCTTTCCAGATGTTGCCATTTTTTCTCATTTCTATACAAGTGTTTAATCTTTTATTTAACTGAGGACTTTCATTTGCCTTGGGGCTTTGTTCACCAATCCCTCATGATCCTAGTTTAAAATCCTTCTCAGTAGCTTTGCCAGTCTGTGCTGGAGGACCCTGCACCCTTTCTTCAACAGGTGGACCCCATCTCTGCTCAGCAGTTCTTGAAACATAATCCCATGGTCCAGGAAGCCAAAATACTCTCATCAGCACCATCTATGCAGCCATTCATTCATCTCTGGAGTGCAACTTCCCTGTCTGGGTCTTTATCCTTGACAGGGAAGACAGAGAAGAATAACATCTATGCACTTACCTGTCTTACCCTCACCCTCACTCCCACAGGGCCTCCTTCTTACCTTATAAGCCCTGAAGGACTGTTGCTTTAATATTATATTTTATATATAGTGCCAATCCTCCTCCCTTTCTCCCTATACTGTTCTTTCTGAACAGAGTGTATCCTGGTATAACTATATCCCTGTCATGAGAGGAATGTTGTTGTGTTTGGAGATTGTAAAGGGCAAGCCTCAGAGAAAGAGTAAGATTAGAGAATGTCATCAGGCTCTGTTTGGCCTGCATATGTGCCCACTGATTTGTGCAGGATATCATTGCATCTTTGAATATTGCATGAATCCTATTGAACGCAGTGAGAGTGTGGGATATGCAGTGCATTATGGTCTGGATCAAACTTGACCTGTCCTTGTGTGTTTTGGCTGTATTGTAGAAGGTGTGTTGGTAGTTACAGAAGTTGGATGGATGATAGTAATCTTTCTATGCAGGATCGAGTGCTAGGGATGCAGAGTAGGTGATGCGGTGATGAAAGGATGCAGACTAAAGATTTTGTGGATCTGAAGAAACATATTTGTTGACTTTTAAACACATACTATCATGTGTGTTAGCAATTCTGGTGCCCTATGCTTGCTTTGGCATTTGTGGTACATTTGGTGATTATCATAAGCAGTATTACTCATATTTAAGTACTGTTGTTTTCTCTATTAGTTCTTGTGGATCCAAGGTGTATACATGTTGGAGAAAGTATGCAAATGAGGCAGTGTGGGGATTGAAGTTTGAACAGGTATTTTCAGTTAGTGTCTCTTTTCTTGCACTGATATCATGGCCTTCACATGCTCAGGGCATTTTTCTTACCCAGTACCAGTTGTTGCTGATGTCAGGTGAGCCACTTTGCATGTTGCGAAAGGAATAATGATCCTCATATCTAGTGAAATGTACTGAGTAAAATATTCCACAGCTCATAGCATGGAGGATATATTTCCTTCATTATACTTCCATTAGCATGCAATTCACCTTTATTTGAGAATCTGAAAAGTTCATCCCAAAGTGAAACTCAAAAAGTATTTACCTCATCCTTCACTCTGGCATCAAAATGGGTGAATTGACAATTATCTATTTCCCTCAGTCTCTTGTTAATGTGATCTGTAACATTTAACAACTATAAAAATATTTGTCAAACTAATTTCATTAATATTTCATTAAATGTCTGTTGTTATTCTAGATGAAATTATGAACAGGATTAAAGAAGCTGGGTTTGCTATATCACATATGAAGGAAATGCAGCTAACTCGTGAGATGGCAGTACAATTTTATAATAATCATGAAGAGAAACCATATTTTAATGAGTTAGTGGATTATATGTCAGAGTAAGTATTTGTTTGGTTTTGTGAAAGTCTAAATGCTAGATGCAAAATAGTCCTATCAGAATTTCAGTCTGTTAGTTCAATATATATTGCATAGCCAATATAAAATTGGAAACCTGATTGACAGCAACCAATAACTTGTGGATAGAATACCAGCTCGACCTGCCCTCCACCCCTTGAATAAAATACACAACACAGTAACTGGGATTATATAGGCCGCAGTTTATTACTACAACTAAACCCGAGCCCTTACAAACTTGAATGAACTCAAAACCCAACTTCCCCCCCTCTCCCATTTTCCTCCCCTCTCTCCACCACCTTATCCCAAATGGTGAAGTAACAGCACCCACCCCCCCACCCCACTCACTCCGCCTCGTACCAGCGAGAGTAAGCTAATACCGAGAACCAGGCCCCGTAGTTCTTCGGTCCCCCGTGTAGCGGCCCCCTCTGGCTACACGAGGCTTGCCCCCCTGTCCCCCCCCCCCTCTGTAAACCCTCCTTACAAATTCCTCTTGGGCTCGGGTTTTTCCGCTTCAACTGCGACAATTAACAAAGCATACTGAACAAAATTGAACATTCCATACAATAATAACAAAGGGCGGGCGGGAGGGAAACAAGTCTTGCTGCCTGCCTTCCCCTCAGGTTGCTGACCGTTGGCAGCGCTGCACCTCTCCTCATTCCAGTCCTTTTACCCTATTGGCTACTCTGAACTTTGCTTGTCCTTTTCCTATTGGCCTTCTTTCCCACCTTTCCTAGAAACCCCCTCCCCCTAGCCGTCCCTTACCCTCACTGATTCTCCCCAAGTTATACATGCCACGCAAGACAGGCTTGCCCGGCTTCTCTTTAACTTGTGGATAGAATACCAGCTCGACCTGCCCTCCACCCCTTGAATAAAATACACAACACAGTAACTGGAATTATATAGGCCACAGTTTATTACTACAACTAAACCCGAGCCCTTACAAACTTGAATGAACTCAAAACCCAACTTCTCCCCCCCCTTCTCCCATTTTCCTCCCCTTTCTCCACCACCTTATCCCCAATGGTGAAGTAACAGCAACCACCCCCCATCCCGCTCACTCCGCCTCGTACCAACGAGAGTAAACTAATACCGAGAACCAGGCCCCGTAGTTCTTCAGTCCCCCATGTAGCGGCCCCCCCTGGCTACATGAGGCTTGCCCCCCTGTCCCCCCCCCTCTGTAAACGCCCCTTACAAATTCCTCTTGGGCTCGGGTTTTTCCGCCTCAAACAAGTTGGACAACTCAACTTGTTCCCCCCAAACTGCAGCTTTACCATTTGGCTACTTCCCTTTCCAACCCTTCCTGTATGGAGTTATTAAACAGGTCCATACCGACATCGGATAAATAACCCCATCACCCGCGAATAACCCTGTTTCCTCAATCCACGACCATGTGTGCCTAATCCAAAATCCCCCCTCCCACCCCATCCATTTACCCAATTGCCTATTCAGTTTTTTGACTCCCGTTTGCCAAATTACCTCCTCTCTATTGCGTAAACGAATAATTATGTCGGACCAACCGATGTGCATGTGCGGCCATAGTATCCAAAGCTGGGAAAGGTCTTTTTTCATACAGGTAAGTAATTCCCTGCATGTTTTATATCCAATGTCGTTCCCACCCAAGTGAACGATGAGAATATTTGGCGCTCCCCACATGTCGATCTTCTCATACAGGAAAGGTAGGAGTTCGTCCCAGATCATACCTCTTTTACTGAACCAAGCTAACCGCCATCCCTTCTTTTCTAACTCCAAATTCTCCCCGTAGGGATGTTTTAGCACTCTTCTTTGCGCCCTGTGGATGTATGAATGGCCCACGATCCAGGCACATCCTGTAAAGTTCCTCGACCCCCTTCTTTCTGCAAAATAAATACAGATCGTTAATTTTACCCCCAACCCCCCATCCCTTTCCCGTGACAGCCTTTACGATCGAATATATGACCGAAACGGATTTGACTGTCGTTGCCATCCTAGGTTTATCAGGGACAATATACCTACAGGCCAGTTCTTGTTTGAGAAGGGTTTGCTCATCTGTTATAGATTTTAAGAAACTTGCGAAGGATTTGCAGGACTGCTTTTTGAAACAGGGTTAACTACCTCAGATTGTTCAGTGTGCATATAAGAGAGCAAGATATGTTAATAGAAACCTATTATTATTTCCATTTGCAACTTGGGTTAACCCCTCTTTGATTTGTGTGCTACCATATAGTAACCAAGTTGGTGAGGTTATTGAAATCATATAGAAATACTGGTATTTATAAAAAGACTACAAAGTCTTGAGAGTATGCCAGGTTTTCTTTTAATCGCCCTTGGAATATCAGATATGTTGGTTAATTCCGATAAATGGCTTGTATCCTTCCTGTGTGAACATTGTTTCTAGTGATCATTATCCCTATTCCCACTGTTCTATTTGTAATCTGTCTATGTCCCTTTCTTCTTTTATTCACCGGGTTTCAGAGAGAGATTTGATTCTGAGGTCATCTACCTCTTGTGATTCTGCTGCAGTAGTATATGTTACACGATGTCCATGTGGATTATTATATGTGGGGAAGATGATTAGAAAAATAAGTTTGCGCATTATTGAACAATGCAGCAGAATTCATTGAATTGAATTCATTGAAGTCATTGAATTGATCGGGCTCATTCTGTTGATAATCTTTGATTTTTTGTGGTATGGCAGTTAGATTGACATCAGGGTGGTGTCATTAATAAAATGTTATTGCAAAGAGAACAGTGGTGGATTTTCAATTGTTGATCAGTTATCCCTGGGGGGTTGAATGAGACAATTAAAGAAATGCTTGTACTCCACTGAATAGGAAGCCAATGGAGGTCAAATAAAATAGGTATAATATGCTCCTTGATGCTCTGGCCAGAAATCAATCTCGTAACTGCATTCTGTAATAATTATAATGTTTTCATCAATACAACTAGGTTGACATCAGTACACCTAGGTAGATTGGATTGCAGTAATCAAATGTAGGTAGTATCACAGTCTGTACAACAGAACAAAAATCTGAGGACTGAAGGAAGGGACTTAAGGTGATGCAGAAGGTGCACCTTGTAAAAGCCAAATTTGATGACCGATTTCACTTGTGGGATCAATGATAACTTTGAATCAATTACCACCCCAAGACTACATGTATGAGGAATAATCATTAAATCTTCATTCTCAGATTGGGGTATTATGAAAGTACTCCTATGTTGGATTGCTACAACTTTAGTTTTTGCTAGGTTCAGGGCTAATTTGTTGTGAGTAAGCAAACAGTTAATTAATGACAGTTTTTCAACCTAGGAGGAACCCATAGCAATAAAAAAAAACGGTATATCGTCCACATACAGCTTAAAACCTTCACAAAGTGTTAGGGGTTGTGGACCCTTGGGCCGGTCGGGACGAGAGATGGAAGCTGTGGAGGACCTCAGCTACAGGTCCCAACCGGGAGGCGGTTAGATGGACGGGGTGACTTGGAATGTTGGGACTGGATGGCGTCCTATGCGGCCAAGGACGCGAGGATACCCAGGAGGCTGGACAACGTTGGGCCCCGGAGTCGTGACCTCTTCACCCTGGAGACCGGCGCTCCCCCGGAGGAGCTCGTAGGAGCCCGGCCGCTGGGACTTCTGGAGATTCACCCTGGAAGCCGGAGCCCCCCCAGGAGGAGCCCATAGGGGCCCAGCCACTGGGACTTAGGAGAGTCTTCGGGCCAGAAGAGCGATGAAGATCCGAGACGGAGTCCAGGAAAGAAGCAAGTCAGAGTCGAGGACGGAGCCGGGTCAAGCCGGAAGTCAGACGTCGTATCAAAGCCAAGGGGAAGTCCAGAAGCGGAGTCAGGGACGGAGCCGGGTCAAGCCAGAAGTCAGACGTCGTATCAAAGCCAAGGGGAAGTCCAGAAGGCGGAGTCAGGGACAGAGCCGGGTCGAGAAGGAGAATGGTCAGCAGGCAAACCGGATTGGAGCAAGGCGGAGATCAGGAACACAGCAACTGGAAGCAGGGAACCCTGGGAACCTCGTTGCAAGGCGGGGAACGTTGTGACTGCAGGGCTTAAATAGCCCTGCAGCGTCTGACATCACCAGCCGGCTCCGTGAATCTCCCGTGCTGGCCCCTTTAAAAGCAGAGGCCTGCCGCGCACGCGAGCGGCTAGGGGGCGGGGCCAGCCGCGGGAGAATGCCGGCTGCTTCCTCGGTGTGGAAGCACCGTGCTCGGGGCCTGTACGGCCCGAACACCGCTCGAGGGGGCCTGGGACCGAGTGGGCAGTAAGTGGCGATCCCGGGGACGACCCGGGATCGCAACAGTACCCCCTCTCCTGCGCCCCCTCCCCGGGGGTCTTGGCTTCTCTGGGTGACTCAGATGGAACTGGCGGAGAAGGTCCTTATCCAGGATATGGGAGGCGGGCTCCCAAGAGTTCTCCTCGGGCCCGTAACCCTCCCAGGAGAGCAGGTATTCCCAGCGACAGCAGTGGACCCGAACGTCCAGGACCTCTTTTACCGTATACGTGTCCTCAGGGTCGGCAGCGGTGGTACTGGTTTCCGGAGGACGAACCTGGAATCGGGAAAGGACCACCGGTTTGAGCAAGGAAACGTGGAAGACGTCATGTATCTTAAGCGTGGAGGGTAACCGTAATCTGTAGGCCACTGCCCCAATACGTTCGGCCACGAGAAAGGGGCCGATATAGCGGGGTGCTAGTCTCATGGAAGGTACGCGCAGCTGGATATTTTTTGTACTCAGCCATACCTTGGTCCCTGGTAGGAACACTGGAGCGGGTCGCCGGGCTCTGTCTGCGTATTCCTTAGATCGTGCGGCCGTCTGCCGAAGCTTCTCTTGAGTGGAGCGCCAGAGGCGATGTAGCTGATTAGCTGTCAGTTGCGCCGCCGGGGACGAGACCGTCAAAGGCAATGGCAGAGGAGGTTTGGGAGTCCTCCCATAAACCATCTGGAATGGGGACTGTAGGGTAGCGGAGTGTTTGTGGCGGTTGTATGAGAACTCTGCCCAAGGTAAGAGGGTGACCCAGTTATCCTGTAAGTCACTGACAAAGGCCCGGAGGAAGGTTTTCAGGGTTCGGTTGGTGCATTCGACTTGGCCATTGCTCTGGGGGTGAAAAGCGGTGGTCAGGTTCAATTGTACCCCAAATTTCCTGCAGAGAGCCCTCCAGTATTTTGCTGTGAATTGAGGACCCCTGTCCGACGTAATGTGCAGAGGTAGACCATGGAGTCGAAATATATGTTGGGTGAATAAATCTGCCAGTTCGGGAGCTGTGGGAAGCTTCGCCAGGGGCACAAAGTGGGCCATTTTTGAGAAGCGGTCGACGGTAACCCAGACCACGGTCCTCCCCTCCAACGGAGGTAACTCCACTATAAAATCCGTGGATATGTGGGTCCATGGTTCCATGGGAATAGGAAGCGGCTGGAGGAGCCCCAAGGGCGGCCTGGCAGCGGTTTTTGTCGAGCGCACGTGTCGCAAGACCGGACGTAGAGGCGAACATCCTCTTTGACCTGTGGCCACCAGTAGAATTCGGTTAAAAGCTCTAGGGTCCGAGCCATCCCTGGATGTCCGGCGGTTAGCGAATTGTGGGCCCATGCGAGTACCCTTCTCCTCGAGCGAGCTGGAACCACCGTCTTCCCTGCGGGCGCCACTTCGGACGCGACTACTAGAACCTTGGCTGGATCTAAGATGTATCGGGGAGGTTCAATGGTGTCGTCCGTCTCGGTGTTACGGGAGAGGGCGTCTGCCCTGACGTTCTTAGCTGCTGGCCTGTAGTGGAGCGTGAAATGAAAGCGACTAAAGAAGAGAGACCAGCGTGCCTGCCGGGGATTGAGATGCTGGGCACGGCACAGATACTCCAAATTTTTGTGATCCGTGTAGACTATTATAGGGTGCTGTGCTCCCTCCAGCCATTGGCGCCATTCCTCGAACGCCAGTTTGATGGCGAGTAATTCTTTGTCCCCGATACCGTAATTCTTCTCGGCGGGGGAGAACTTCCGGGAAAAATACGAGCAGGGACGGGATTGACCCGTCTTGGAAAGTTGGGCTAGCACAGCCCCCACTGCCACGTCAGAAGCGTCGACCTCTACGATGAATTGGCCCTGAGGGTCAGGATGGCGGAGACAGGTATCTTGTAGAAAGGCCTCCTTGAGAACCTGAAAGGCTTGTACGGCCGCGGGTGGCCAGTTCTTGGCGTCGGCACCCCTCCGGGTAAGGGCCGTCAAAGGAGCTACCAGGCTGGAGTAGTGTGGGATGAACTGGCGATAGAAGTTGGCGAAGCCCAGGAAACGCTGAAGTGCTTTAACTCCCAGCGGTTGCGGCCAGTTCTTAATAGCAGCAACCTTGTCGGGGTCCATATGGAAGCCTGTGGACGAAACGATGTACCCTAAAAAGGGTAGAGACTCTTGCTTGAATTGGCACTTCTCTAACTTGGCGTACAGCCGATTCTCCCTCAGTTTCTGGAGTACTTGGCAGACGTGTTGACGGTGAGCCTTAAGGTCCCAGGAGTATATTAGCACGTCGTCGAGGTACACGATAACGAAGGTATGTAGCATGTCGCGAAGTACCTCATTCATGAGATTCTGGAACACAGCAGGGGCATTACAGAGGCCGAAGGGCATGATGAGGTACTCGTAATGGCCGTCCCTGGTATTGAAGGCGGTCTTCCACTCGTCCCCCGGACGGATTCTTACGAGATTATAGGCCCCCCTGAGGTCCAGCTTGGTAAATACTTTGGCTCCTTGAAGGCGATCCAGGAGTTCGGGGATCAAGGGCAACGGGTAGCGATCACGCCGGGTAATGCGGTTCAAGCCCCAGTAGTCGATACAGGGCCGGAGAGACCCATCCTTTTTCCCCACGAAGAAGAATCCGGCCCCAGCCGGGGAATTCGAGGGCCTGATGAACCCCCGTTCCAGGTTTTCCTTGATATATGCGGACATAGCCTGGGTCTCAGGCAGGGATAACGGGTACACTCGTCCGCGGGGTGGCGTGGTACCCGGCAACAGGTTAATAGAGCAATCGAAGGGCCGATGCTCGGGGAGCAACTCGGCCTTCTCTTTGGAGAAGACGTCCCGGAAGGCGTGGTACTGCGGAGGTATGGCAAGAGGCGCCGTCAGAAGTGGGACCGTGGGTCGTAAGCTGGCAGGGAGGCACTGACGGAAGCAAGTGGTCCCCCAGGACGTGATCTGAAGCGAGTTCCAGTCGATCACCAGCGAATGTTTCCTTAGCCACGGTAATCCTAAAACAACAGGGTGGATGGACCTCTCCAGGATAAGGAAGGAGATCTGCTCAGTATGAAGAGCCCCGACCTGCAGTTTGAGCGAACGGGTCCGGGTGGAAATAGACCCGGGAAGGGGGGTCCCTTGGATGGAAGATACCCGTACCGGCGGCTCCTTGGGCTGGATCTCCAACTGTAGTTGCTGTACGAGGTCTCGGAGAATGAAATTTCCCCCGGCCCCGGAGTCGAGCAGGGCTAACGTGTCGAAGGCCCCCTCCGGGAGGCACAGTCGTACCGGGATGGTACATGGGGAGTTCGAGAAGATGTTGCCTAGAGTCAACTCCCCGCTAGACCCTAGGTTCGGGCGTTTCCCGGGCGCTCGGTACAGCGGGCCAGGAAGTGCCCCTTACCGCCACAATAGAGACACAGGCCCTGGGAGCGACGCCGCTTCCGTTCCTCCGGAGAGAGGGGACCCCGGCCTAACTGCATGGGTTCTTCACCGTGAGATGTGGACGGGGCTGGCGGTGACGGCCGGCCACGAGGAGGCGTGGACCTACGGGTGGATTGTCCTAGGGTGTTCCTCCTTTCCCGGAAACGGCGCTGAATCCGTCGGTCTACTCGACCCGCCAGTTCAATCAGCTCATGGAGGTCGTCTGGGAGATTTCGTCCTGCCAACTCGTCCTGGAGGCGTGGAGAGAGACCCTCCAGAAAGATGCCATACAGACTGTCGGCTCCCCAACCCAATTCTGTGGCAAGGGTCTGGAATTCCATTGCAAATTCCTCCAGGGGACGGTTCCCCTGTCGTAGTTGGAGTATTTCCGAAGCGGCCGTGGAAGCACGAGACGGTTCGTCGAAGATCCTTCGGAAGGCTTTGACGAAGTGGACTAGATTGCCTAACCGGGGATCCTGACTCTCCCAGAGGGAGGAAGCCCAAGCCAGCGGCTTCCCATCCAAGAGGGAAATGATGTAGCTTGTCTTCACGTGGTCGGTAGGAAATTGCGCCGGCAGCAGGTTAAACCGGATGTAACACTGGTTGAGAAACCCTCGACAAGACTTCGCGTCCCCCGAGTATCGGGACGGAGCAGGCATCTGGACTGGGACGGCCGGTTCCGAATTGGTCCGGGACGTAGATAGCGTAGAGCTGACAGCAGAGGCCCCCTCAACTCGGTCCGCTAACCGTTGGACCGTCGACATCAGAGTGTCGAGGCAGCTCTGTTGCTGCTGAAGTTTCAGGGCAAGGCCCGGGATGGCCTTCAGGCCTGCAAGGTCCGCCGGGTCCATGGCCTTGCAACTTGTTAGGGGTTGTGGACCCTTGGGCCGGTCCGGACGAGAGATGGAAGCTGTGGAGGACCTCAGCTACAGGTCCCAACCGGGAGGCAGCTAGATGGACGGGGTGACTTGGAATGTTGGGACTGGATGGCGTCCTATGCGGCCAAGGACGCAAGGATACCCAGGAGGCTGGACAACGTTGGGCCCCGGAGTCGTGACCTCTTCACCCTGGAGACCGGCGCTCCCCCGAGAGGAGCTCGTAGGAGCCCGGCCGCTGGGACTTCTGGAGATTCGCCCTGGAAGCCGGAGCCCCCCCCAGGAGGAGCCCGTAGGGGCCCAGCCGCTGGGACTTAGGAGAGTCTTCGGGCCAGAAGAGCAATGAAGATCCGAGACGGAGTCCAGGAAAGAAGCAAGTCGGAGTCGAGGACGGAGCCGGGTCAAGCCGGAAGTCAGACGTCATATCAAAGCTAAGGGGAAGTCCAGAAGCGGAGTCAGGGACGGAGCCGGGTCAAGCCAGAAGTCAGACGTCGTATCAAAGCCAAGGGGAAGTCCAGAAGCGGAGTCAGGAACAGAGCCGGGTCGAGAAGGAGAATGGTCAGCAGGCAAACCGGATCGGAGCGAGGCGGAGATCAGGAACACAGCAACTGGAAGCAGGGAACCCTGGGAACCTCGTTGCAAGGCAGGGAACGTTGTGACTGCAGGGCTTAAATAGCCCTGCAGCGTCTGACGTCACCAGCCGGCTCCGTGAATCTCCCGCGCTGGCCCCTTTAAAAGCAGAGGCCTGCCGCGCGCGCGGCTAGGGGACGGGGCCAGCCGCGGGAGAACGCTGGCTGCTTCCTCGGCATGGAAGCGCCGTGCTCGGGGCCTGTACGGCCCGAACACCACTCGAGGGGGCCTGGGACCGAGTGGGCGGTAAGTGGCGATCCCGGGGACGACCCGGGATCGCAACACAAAGGCCAACCAAAAGTTTGTAAATTGGTGTTAAATAAATATTAAATAGAAATGCAGACCTTTATGGGATGCCTATATGCATAAGATACCAGACAGAAACAGAAGCACTAGTCCTTGCCTGTTGCTTCTTTCCATAATCCTGCAATATTGGGTCCTAAATCTAGCCACATGGAGGGCAATAATGAAAGCCCTTTCCATGAGTAAAATAGTATTTCACCGATAGAAACTGGGACTTAGATTATTGCCCATTGTTAATGCAGGCAAACTTCCTCTTGTTCTACAGCATAGGTCATTTTCTTGCATTGTAAAGAGGTATTCCCAGGATGGAGAGAGGGCATAGCTTTGTATAATCAAGACTATGCACATTGTTTTACTTAAAAATATTAGCTGCAGAGAAAGCAGACACAAGTCTCTGTGAATAATTTTTGAGGGGGCAATAAAGCAAAATTACCTTTATATTTTTGCTTTGCTTATTGTTTCAAACCCTATGGGTAAAAGTTCCCACACAGTTTTTACCAACATGGGGTAATTTGATTATTGTCATTGCATGATGACGACTCCCTTCCCTCAATCCCCATCCTCCCCCCCTCCCTAGAGGGCTGCGAACAGATTTCAAGGTAATCAAAATATGCAAACAACCTGATCTTAAGACTGAATTGTAGATTCTGACATCTAGACTTGTCAGAGAGTCACAGGGATCAGAACAGAGAACCACTGATTTAGCAGCCGATGCAATATCAGCGTTGGAAAAATGGGCACTCATGATTGAACACCCGCTTTCCTAACGCACGCCCATCCACCTCTCCCAGGTGTGCGATGCAGTAGGCAAATGAGTTGCAGTGTTAAAAAGGAGGCACTAGGAGAAATTGTGCATCCCAAGAGCCGCCTCAGCATTGAGAACCCAGGAGAAGTGGCTATGCATGGGTTAGGAAAACAGACGCTCAATTTAACAGGCATCCGTTTTCCTAACCCATGCACAGTTAAGCCATCAAGACATTTTTCTTTTTCACATTGCTGCTTTCTTTGGTTCCTCAGACTTAATATCACCATGATATTAAGTCTGAGGAACCACAGAAAAGCAATATTTTCTGCTTTTTAGTTAACTAATAGCCTCATCAACATGGTATTTACATGTGATAAGCACTATTAGCTATGCCCTGGTTTGGACATGCATTTTGGATGTGCTGATCCCTTTATTGCATCAGAGGTTAAGGATGCGCGTCTAAAATGCACGTCCAACCATGGGTTAACCTGTGCGGTAGCCTGAGCACATGGTATTATATTGGCCTGTTAAAGTGTAATGTTGAAAATTACCATAGTAATTGTTCTCAAATATAGAGGCTCATTTACCAAGCCACGGTATAAATCATGAAGGGAAAAATACAGCAGGGTTTACTAAGATATGGTACTTGGTACCACTGTTTAATAAACCTTGTGATATTTTCCTGGAGGTAGCTGAGGTTCCCCCAAAAACATTTGTAAAAAATATTTGTAAACATTAGAACCCTACATGCAGGTTCTGCCCCCAAATCCCTTTACTCTTACATAAAATGGCTTTCTGGAGGCTAGCACCTATCTTAGCCCAAAATACAGCAGGGTTTACTAAGATATGGCACTTGGTACCACTGTTTAATAAACCTTGTGATATTTTCCTGGAGGTAGCTGAGGTTCCCCCAAAAACATTTGTAAAAAATATTTGTAAACATTAGAACCCTACATGCAGGCTCTGCCCCCAAATCCCTTTACTCTTACATAAAATGGCTTTCTGGAGGCTAGCCCCTATCTTAGCCCACATTCCAGACCCCCCCCCCCCCCCCGGACTTACCAGACTTGGCCTGGTGGTCTAGTGGAGCGATCTGCAGCCCCTAGGATCGAGACCCCGTGATGTCCATTTTCCAAAATGGTTCCAGCTGCCCATCCCATGCTAGAGGTAAAGGCAAGTTATTGGCCTGTTAGCACCATTTTGGAAAATGGACACCACTGGGTCCAGAGCCTGGGAGGTGCCTAGACCCCAACTAGGCCATTAAGGAAAGTTTGTAAAGTCCAGGGGGGGTTGGAAGAGTGGGGGGCTGGCCTCTGGGGGGCCATTTTTTAACAAAAGGGAGGGGTTGGGGGTTGGAAAAAGGGCCTGTACTTATGGGTGATAAAGTTTAAACATTTTTAGGTGCAACTTCAGCTGCCACTGTGGGCAGCAGGGATGGTCTCCAGTGACCTCCTACACTTGGGAGTTGTTACTCGGGGCTGATTGACCCCTTTAAGGCATAGCCCTGGCCTGGGAGCATTGTAATGTGTGTTACCAACCTTTTGCTCCCAGGGGAAGTTAGCTACAACAGTGTTATTTGATTTAAATGTATTAGGTTATTAATGAGCGGATTAGCATATGTTTGCATCATAATTAGCTCATTAGCATGCTTGCCTGGGGCACAATAGCATGCAGTATTTTAAATATCATGCTTTATCACTGCATTTGGCCATTTACTGCATGGTAAACGTCTAATGCAGGGTAACAAATAGACCCCTTTGTCTTGGCAAGGGGACATAAAAATATGTTTTTCTTTTATGTATGGTGCTCGGTATACACCATATCAATCACACAACAAAACCCACCCACACCAACTGGTGTACTCTAGTACACACCAATGTCAACAACACAAGATACACCGTGTACTAGTTTGACAATTAACATAACACCCAGAAACGCCAAACCAATTTTGTAAGACCCTCTATTCACGGGTAGACATATTATGTGTTCAAACCGTTTCTCATAGGGGTCACTATTACTTTAATCATTTATGTACTCAATTTTTGTTATGTTTTTTAAAGTTTTTTTCAAAGTTCCTCAAAAATTTTTTAGGCACTTGCCAATCAAAAATAAAAACGGGTACTTATCCGCACTGAAAAGGTCCCAGGTAACCCGACATGGCCATGTTTCGGACCGCTGTCCTGCTTCAGGGGAAAGGAAGGCAACCGATTCAGATACTTGTAGCAAACTTCTTCCTGTGGCGTCTTTATTCCATGCCGGTCAATTTCTTTCAAACAGGCTGCATTTCAGCCCGCTGTGCTGAAATGCCAGGAAGCACAGCGGGCTGAAATGCAGCCTGTTTGAAAGAAATTGACCGGCACGGAATAAAGACGCCGCAGGAAGAAGTTTGCTACAAGTATCTGAATCGGTTGCCTTCCTTTCCCCTGAAGCAGGACAGCGGTCCGAAACATGGCCATGTCGGGTTACCTGGGACCTTTTCAGTGCGGATAAGTACCCGTTTTTATTTTTGATTGGCAAGTGCCTAAAAATTTTTTGAGGAACTTTGAAAAAAACTTTAAAAAACATAACAAAAATTGAGTACATAAATGATTAAAGTAATAGTGACCCCTATGAGAAACGGTTTGAACACATAATATGTCTACCCGTGAATAGAGGGTCTTACAAAATTGGTTTGGCGTTTCTGGGTGTTATGTTAATTGTCAAACTAGTACACGGTGTATCTTGTGTTGCTCGGTATACACCACCATATAATAACAGTTGTATTATAAAACCAAAATTTGTTACTATATTACAGTCTTTTACCATTGTATAATTTTGCAGGGGGCCATTAATGATAATGACTTTAAGCAAAAGAAATGCAGTTGAAGAGTGGAGGAACCTAATGGGGCCAACAGATCCAGAACTGGCAAAAGAGACATCTCCAAATTCACTTCGAGCTCAATTTGCAAAGAGTATTTTAGAAAATGCTGTTCATGGTTCATCTAATACAAAGCATGCAATAGAAAGCATTGAGCTTTTACTCAAGGATATTATAGCAGAAGAAGAAGAGCAAATAACTGCTAGAGAAGAAGAACAGCCAATTTCTGAAGCAGAAGGACAACTAACTGGGGAAGAAGATCAGCCAAAAGGGGCAGAAGAAGATCAGTCAGCTGCCACAAAAGAAGACCAGCCACCAGATGTTATGGATGAAGACAAACCTGCTATTGAAGAAGACCAGATGGCTGCTGCTGCAGATGTAGAACAGACTGCTGAAGCAGATGAAGACCAACCTGCTGTTGCAAGTGAAGATGAACCTGCTGCTGCAACTGAAGACCAACCTGCTGCTGCAAGTGAAGACCAATCTGCTATTGCAGATGAAAGTCAACCTGCTGCTACAGATGAAGCCTAGCCAACTGCTGCTAGAGACTGCTTCTCAACGTAAAGGTATTTTGTGCAAATTATGTCATTTTTTTCTGAAAGCAAAACACCATACTTTCTTCTCAAAATCTATTTTAATATATTTAAACATGTTGTATGATGGCAATTTTCAAAGCTTTTTATACAGGCAAAATAAACGTTACCTGCATAAATCATTCATCTCTAAATTGCTGTCCCCCAATGTTGCTAAAAATATGTCTCATACATGAACTTGCACTATAAATCAATTGGATCATCATAATAGGTGCCATCAGAATAAATGTAATTAAACATTCAATCAATCTTTTGCCTTATAATCAATTATTGGTGTCCAGCAATGTTCCGCATACTTTTTCTATAATTTTTATAATGCAATTAAAATATGTGCTTGATCATCACCATTCAAAGAAATGCGCAATGAACTTATCTTTAGAGTGTAGAAAACACAGAAGTAACGCCAACTCTAGTGCGATATATCAAGGTTTCAACAAACACCTTTCTTCATCTCAGCCCGACACGGGACCATATTTTGAACTACTGTTCTTCATCAGGGTGCGATCACATAAACATAGATGGCATAATGGCGTTCAGACCAGAAATGAGTTGGCGTTACCACTGTGCAATAACCACTCTAAAGATACAATTTGGGATTATTATTTTACGCTAAAAATATGTATGCACTTTTATCCACATGAAGTGGAGTAAGTATCTGAAAAGTGGAATATAAATCAAATAAATAAACAAATTAAGTGGCGGTGTTCTTGGGAGAGGGAATAAAAATACACACGTAGTTTCACTTTTTAACCCTATGTGTGTACTTTTCAAGAAAAATTTTATCTGCACAAAAATCAGGTGCAAATGTACATGGGTACCTTGTACCTGCAAAAAATTTCAAAGTGAAAGCTCATGCATAGTTTTGTGCTGAAAATTAGTGCAAAGTTCACAGGTTAAAATTATCTTTGGAATTTGTCTCAATATGGACAATTTGAAAATTGTTCCCTATAGTTTTAGTATGAATTACAAAATCACAGTATATTATTACAAGCTGAAAATTTCAATCCTAAATTGGGATCATCATCAGGATGCCAGAAGCATTTGAATGAATTAGTATTCAAATTTTGGTGAAATACAAAAAAGGAGAACACAAAAATTTCATACAACCAAAGAAAAGAACTTGTCTTTAAGAGAGACAATGATTTTGTTTTAAAAAACAATGATGATCAAGTAACACATAAACTGTCCTGAATTATACAATATTGACAGGAGATACTTGTTTTAGATATTGATGTTTTGTTCATTGTTAGATTTTGTTCCAGGGTTTTTTACATATTTATGTTTACTACAAAGTCAGATCAGCTTTTCATGCATCTTGATTCATCTTGTTTGCTTTTGTGTCCATTCTGGCTTCTCTCTTTTTTGTCTTTGTTATCATTTTTTTGTTAGGTTTCCATGACATAACTATTCAAATTCCTTCTGTAGATGATATGAAATATTTACAATTACAATCTGTGGGAGAAATTGCAAAAGAAAAAAGATACTCCTTTTCAGATTTATTTTATTTTAAATACTTGTAGCTTTTCACTGAGTGGTTGTAGTCTATGTTGGAGGACTGATAGTAAAAGGTCATTCTCCAGACCAGACAGCAAAGAGTTAACATTCCCCATCTGTGTCATCGAATCCTGTAAGGGAAGAGGGTAAGACTGTAAGGTTTACCTAGATGGGTTGTAACCTGTGTTAGTCCAAGTCTCCATCTTTCTCCCTGCCAACTGTGTCTGGTCTCACCAGCATAATCCCTATACACAGAGCCGGATTTATATATTGAGTTCCAGTAAGAGTGCAGTATGGAAGGTTGGGAAGGAGAGGGAGGAGGGAGCCCAGATTGCCCCTATCTATTTCCTCATCTCTCTGGTCCTCCCCTTACCTCCAAGTCATGGCAATGCTCAGCTCCAGCAGTAGCAGCAATACAATTCTAAAAAGAAAATTCAGCGTGGGGCCTTCAACTGTCAAATGTTCTCTCAAGGACCTGTGGTAGCCCAGCCCCTTGCACAGGTTTCCATAGTAACAGGAAGGCCCTGTGGGAGGAGGGTGCTAAGTGCCGCAGGAGCTTGAGAGCACAATCAGAAGCTAGAGGCCCCGAACTGAATTTTCTTTTTAGAATAGTATTGCTGCTATTACTGGAGCTGAGCACTGCCGTGACAAGTTCTGGTGAGAGGCACTGATGATCATGAATTATCTGCACAACCTGCTACAAGCAAAGGGCAAAAAAAGTGACACCACACAAAATGTGGCTTGTCAGAAAACCTCACATGAGCCACCTGAGGGTATTTGTTTGCAAGGCCAACCAGCCAAAACGAAGAAGGAAGAGACTTCAGACAGACAGTCCATATGACACTGAGGGGGTGGAGACTAAAGAGGAATCCATACTTTAAACATTTACCTGGACAACAAAGGGTAAACTGACAAAGAATTTCATACAAAATACAAGTCTAAAAAATACCAGGATCCTGAACCTGGAGGACAATGAAAGACTGCTCAAATATGAAACCAACAAAGCAAGGAAAATGGCATGAATAAAAGACTCTTCCCTTGAGTACACAGCATGGACAATTGTGGGATTTCCACCAGTCTCGAGGGTTGATTGTTCAACTTTCAAGAAGGAGTATTGTGGAACTGATAGCAAAAAGTCATCTTACAGACTAGACAGCAAAGGTTTAACATTCCTTGGCTCTTTCACCTGCCCATGTATGGAAAGGAAAAAGATTGTAAGAGTTATCTAGATAGGCTGTAACTTATGTAACCCCTGGGCTGATAGTCATAGATAAAGGCCCTAAGAACCACACCACGAACAGAGTCTCTTAAAGTGCACAACCTCACAAGCTGTTATATCCTCTAAGTGTCCATGACTCCCTGAGTGGGGGGAAGATTACTCTTCTAGGTCCTGTGCATTGTGTTGCGTGCCCCGTCTGCGGCAGGCCCGCGACTGGGCCTACTCACCTCCAGCACCTAGCTCCCAGTCCTGGCCTGTCTTCCCTTGCAGCTGTGGGCAGCCGCCTATGCTCTTGAGCTTCCCCTGCCTCCTCGACTGTCTCTGGCTCCGCTACAGACCTCCCCAGTTCTCGGCGGGTCTCCCTATGTGTGCCGCGGGGAGACGCCACCGTCCAGTGTCCTGCTGTTCTCTAGGCATGCACCTTGCTGTCTTTTAAAGGGGCCGTGGCGGGAATCCAACCCGCGGGCCCGGATGATGACGTCACCGGGCTCTGCTATATTTAGGCAGGGCCCGTCACTAGTTCCTTGCCTTGGCAACAGGTCTCCACGCTTGTCATGTGCTCGTTGCTTGTTCCTGACTTCGTTCCTGGTTCCTGTTCCTGACTTTGTTCCTGGTCCCTTCCTAGTCTACTTTGGATTGACCTCTGGCTTTGACCCTTGCTATGCTTTAGACCATGCTCAGGACTGACCTCTGGCTTTGACCCTCACTCTGCTTGACCTCTGTACATTGCTCACCCACTGCTTGCTCAGACGCCCTTGTCTCCTGGTGTCTTTCTGGACTTGGCCTTCTCAGACTCCAGCCTACTACTACCTGGGTGGTACTTGTTCTTGTTCCTGGCCTTCTTGATGGTTGGGTCTCTGGTTCCCTGTCTAGTCCGGATCCACTGCAGTCCCCCTGATACCTCTTCGGGTTCCTGGCTCACTACTACTTCTACAACTGGGAGTCATCTGACAGAGGCCCACCTAAGACCAGCTGGCCCCGGCACCCAAGGGCTAAACCTGCGGGGAACGCAGGCTGGTATTGGTGAAGCTCCAGTCGGCCTCCGTCTCCCAACCAGTCAGCCTCCCGATGGTGGGGACCCATGGGGCTTGCCCTGCAGGTAGCGTCAACCCCACTTCAGGCCAAGGGTCCACCTCCGACACAACACATTGCTTCAATTAAATCCTGAATTAAAGTGAATTGTAAATAGCATTAATGATCACAGCAGCAATAATCACACTGGAAGCATTAGATGATTTCCAACATAACTTTGCCTATGAATGAATTTAAAGTCTCTTCCAGTCAATTAATCAGAACTGTTTGTAAGCTCCTTCACAATTGGTGGGGATAGTTCTTATTCTTGAATTTAGTCAAAGTCCATACAGAAAAATCACAATCACTCTTTTCCCTGTACGTACCAGGATCAGTCCAGACGGTGGGTTATGCTCCCCGTCCAGCAGATGGAGTCAGAACAAAAGCTCGAGGGGAGGTCCTATATGACCTCATCCCCGGTGCCTCAATCCTCAGTATCTTCTGACTCCAGCAGATGTGAGCAGGGGACTAGCTAGTCCCCAGCACAGGATTTTAGGTTTTTTCCAGGCCTTTCCTGTCTTTGAGGGATCAAGAAAAAAAATAAATAAATAAATAAATAGAATTGAGATTCCTTCAGCATTTTATATGAGGAGGTCAGGTCCAGCTACTTTGGTGGCTGGGTTGTAGGGCAAGAGGGACTTGCTGACAGGCTGCTCTCTTGTCCTTTCCGCCTGTTTCTCTTCTTTGTTTGGGGACCGGTTGGGTAAGTGTTGTTCATTCTTATTTCAGGTCCTTTCTCCCTCTTGCCGTTGCGACCGGCACTGGAGGGCTGCTTCGCCTCACGAAGGGCTGCCGTCAGTGCTGCTGGGCTCGGCCCTCCCGCCCCCCCCCCCCCCCCCCCCGGGTACATCATAGCCAACCCGCGGCCCCGCGAAGCATCATTCCCTGGGGCCGTTGGCCACTGGGGAATGATGCTTCGCGGGCCCGCCGGGGAATGATGCTCATTCCCCGGCGGGCCCATCGGGTCGGTGGGAGGTGGTGGTGATTCGCGCGCTGGGATGCGAATCGCCGGCGGGGGGTCGCTCTTCGCTGCCACGACGCTGGTTCCTGCCTCCCCTAGCACCTGATCATGCCGCGCTCTCCGGCCTGTTCTGCTTGCGGCCGGCAGGGGAGCTGTCTTCCCGTGGGGGAAGGCAGCGCTCAATCTGGGGACGGCGCAGGAGACTGCGGAGAGGAAGGTATGGTTCGGCAGCATCAGGCCCCGTTCCCGCTAAGCGTGGGAACGGCGGCCATTTTGTTTTCGGATGAGGAAGCCAGCATTTCCGATGAGGAGGCAGGGGGCCCGCTTACAGCACTGCCTCTCGTTTCGGCACCCCTGGCGGAGCAGGAGGGCAGGTTGCCGGCTGGAGAGGTCCCGGGGTGTTCTCCCCCGGGATTTCCCGCGTTTTCACCGTAGTTTGTGGTGCTTATGCACCGGGCCTTCCTACAAAGCAGTCAGCCTCTGGCGTCTTCTTTGGGCCCTCCGCCCGCTAAACTGCCGCGCCTGGATGCCTCTTTGGGGGGGTCTCCTGCGCGGGGGCTGGGGCAGCCGCTAACAGTGACACAGGTACCCTCGAGGGCTCCCACAGCTCCGTTGCGGGGCCTTCCCCGAGCCCGGAGGGGGACCCACCTCATGATCCAGCCGGGGAGGATCCCACTGTGTCGGCCCAGGTGGAGGGCGACGACCCGAGGGTTCTCCACATCTTCCAGGCTGAGGAGTTGGATGGCCTTATTCCATATATTCTTCAGGAGATGGACATTGACCCTCCCCCGGAGCCGACTGTCCCAGACCCTAAGGTAAGGAAGGGGGATCCCCTCCTGGCAGGACTCCGGCCCCTGGCCAAGGCTTTTCCCACACATCCCAGCTTCTTGCAGTTAATTTCCAGGGAATGGGACTTGCCGGAGGCCTCTCTCAAGGTCAGCAGGGCTATGGAGAAACTCTACCCTCTCCCTGTGGACTTCCTTGAGCTCCTCAAGGTCCCGGCAGTGGACTCGGCGGTCTCGGCAGTCACGAAGAGTACTACCATCCCGGTTACGGGCGGCACGGCCTTGAAGGACCTTCAGGATAGAAAGCTGGAGGTCTATCTAAAGAGAGTTTTCGAAGTCTCCGCTCTCGGAGTTCAAGCGGCCATCTGTAGTGCTCTGGCGCAGAAAGCGGGGCTTCGTTGGGTGCAACAACTACTCACCTCACAAGATCTTCCGCCCACTGAAGCTCAGCAGGCGGGCAGGTTGGAATTGGTGATGGCTTATGGAGCGGATGCCCTATATGACCTCCGGGTTTTATCTCGTTCCATGGTGGCGGCGGTGGCGGCCCATCGGCTTCTGTGGCTCCACAACTGGTCGGCGGACTCTTCTTCCAAGACGCGTCTGGGATCGTTGCCTTTCAAGGGCAAGTTCCTCTTCGGAGAGGATCTGGACCAGATCATCAAGTCTCTCAACGAGAATGCGGTTCACAAGCTCCCGGAGGACAGGCCCCGCTCCACCAGATTGTTCAGCTTCTCTAGGAACCGCTCCCGGAACCAGCATCGGGCTCGGATTACCAGACAGCAGCAGGCACCCCGGAATCCGTCATCTCGCTCTCAGACCTGGAACCGGCCCTTTCGTGGGCGTAGACCCGGCAGGGAGACACCGGGGCCTCGCTCTTCCTCGAAGTCAGCACAATGATGCCAGGTGGACCCACGAGCCGATCCCACGGGTGGGGGGACGGCTCGCTCTTTTTTACGAAGAGTGGGTCCACATCCCGTCGGATCAGTGGATCTTGGACATTCTAAAGAACGGTTATGCATTGGATTTTGTCCATGTTCCCAGGGACAGGTTCCTCTTTTCCCCATGCGGGTCTCTTCTCAAACAAGAAGCTGTCCGACAGACCCTCGATTGTCTGCTGGCCTTAGGGGCAATAAGGCCGGTGTCCGCCCCCAACTTGGGGCGAGGTCATTACTCCATCTATTTTGTGGTGCCCAAGAAAGAGGGCACTTTCTGACCCATCCTGGACCTCAAGACCGTCAACAGAGCTCTTTGGGTTCCTCGCTTTCGCATGGAAACTCTCCACTTGGTCTTGGCTGCGGTTCATCAGGGGAGTTTCTCGCCTCACTGGACCTGACGGAGGCTTATCTCCATATCCCAATTCATCCGGATTACCAAAGATATCTCCGCTTCAAGGTTCTGGGACAGCATTTTCAGTTCAGGGCTCTACCTTTTGGCCTCGCCACGGCTCCGCGCGTTTTTAAGAAGGTGATGGTGGTAGTCGCGGCGGCTCTCCGTCGGGATGGGATTCTGATTCACCCATACCTGGATGACTGGCTCATTCGGGCAAAGTCCCTAAAGCAGGAGTTGCAAGCCGTAGACCAGGTGGTATTTCTCCTACGGTCGCTGGGCTGGATCATCAATTACGACAAGAGCCATCTCACACCCTCCCAGTCGCTGGATTTTCTGGGCACTCACTTCAATACAAAGGAAGGCAAGGTGTTCTTGCGGCCGGAGCGGGCGCAGGCGTTGCGCAAGCAAATCCTACGGTTCATGGCCCTCCCGGAACCCACAGCCTGGGATTACCTTCAGGTCCTGGGGACCATGGCCTCCACGATCGACCTGGTGCCATGGGCCTTCGCCCACCATCGCCCCCTTCAGAAGGCATTGCTGTCCCGGTGGAAGCTGGTGTCACGGGATTACCAAGCGGTTCTTCCGCTCCCGCCGGCAGCTCGGCTCAGCCTCCACTGGTGGTTGGATCCCCGACGCTTGGCCCGGGGAGTGTCCCTGGAGACACCGGACTGGGTGGTGGTCACCACGGACGCCAGCCTTACCGGTTGGGGGGGCGGTCTGTCGGTCGAGCTCCATCCAAGGCACGTGGATGAAAGAACAGATGCATTGGCCCATCAATCGCCTGGAGACCAGGGCGGTCCGCCTTGCACTGCAAGGATTCCTCCTACTAGTCCGCCAAAGGGCAGTCAGGATACTGTCGGACAACGCAACTACGGTGTCGTACATCAATCGTCAGGGAGGCACGAGGAGTCAACTGGTCGTGTGGGAAGTGGAAATGTTGATGCATTGGGCAGAGCTCCACTTGCTCCGCTTATCTGCCTCTCACATAGCAGGCGTAGACAATGTTCAGGTGGATTTTCTCAGCCGCCAGCATCTGGATCCCGGAGAGTGGGAACTCTCCATGAGTGCAATGAGGCTGATAGAACATCGTTGGGGGAAGCCCCACATGGACCTCATGGCCACAGCAGGAAACGCAAAAGCACCACGCTTCTTCAGTCGCAGGCGGGAACACAGTGCGGAAGGGGTCAATGCTCTGGTTCTTCCATGGCCCAGGCAGGTCCTCTTGTATGTCTTCCCACCGTGGCCTTTGGTGGAGAAGGTGCTTCGTCGGTTAGAGACTCATCCAGGGCCGGTAATCCTGGTAGCACCGGAGTGGCCCCGGCGTCCATGGTTTGCGGATCTTCTCCACCTAGCTCACGAACGGCCGATCCGCCTCGGTCACCTACTGCGTCTTCTTCGGCAAGGCCCCATATTTTTCGAGGAGGCAGATCGCTTCTGTCTTGCGGCCTGGCTTTTGAGAGGGGCAAGTTGAGGCGTCGGGGGTATCCGGAGGCGGTGATTTCCACTCTGTTGCGGGCTCGAAAGACGTCCACCTCGGTCACTTACGTGAGGGTGTGGAAGGTCTTTGAGGATTGGTGCGTCTCGCGCTTCATTTTTCCGGGTCGCGCCTCGGTGGCTCAGATTCTCGCCTTCTTGCAGACTGGACTGGAGATGGGGCTCGCGTATAACTCCTTTAGGGTTCAGGTGGCAGCCTTGGGAGCGCTTCTCCACAACGGAAAGGATTCGCTGCTCTCATCGCATCCGGATATTCTTCGCTTCCTCAGGGGGGTGCGGCAGCTGAAGCCTCCGACTAGGCCACCATGTCCTTCTTCGAGTCTCAACTTGGTGCTTCGGGCCCTTGGTAGCTCACCCTTCGAGCCTTTGCGGACGGCCACCATCAAGGATCTTACTCTTAAGTCAATTTTTCTGGTGGCCATCAGTTCAGCGCGCCGCATCTCGGAGCTCTAGGCTCTATCCTGCCGGGAACCATATCTCCGTTTCACGGACGGCGGGGTGTCTTTACGCACGGTACCCTCTTTTCTTCCGAAGGTAGTCTCGTCCTTTCATCTCAACCAGTTGGTGGAACTGCCTTCCTTCTCGTCGGAGGACTCCAAGCAGCTTCGAGCTTTGGACGTCAAGAGATGTCTGATGCAATACTTGGCATCCACCAATGACTTCCGTCTCTCGGATCATTTGTTTGTCTTCTGGTCGGGACCTAGGAAGGGTCGTATGGCTTCCAAGGTCACCATCGCCCGCTGGCTGAAGGGTGCGATTGCCTCGGCGTACCTAGCGGCTGGTCGACAACCACCGTTGGCGGTTAAGGCCCACTCCCTTCGGGCTCAAGCCACGTCGTGGGCAGAAAGTACGTCGGTATCCTCACAGGAGATCTGTAGGGTGGCCACCTGGAAGTCACTTCATACTTTTTCAAAACACTATCGTTTGGATGTCCAGGCTCCCGTTTTCGGGTCCTTCGGAGATAGTGTCATTCGAGCAGGGCTTTCCTCGGCCCACCCGTCGTAGGGAAGCTTTGGTACATCCCACCGTCTGGACTGATCCTGGTATGTACAGGGAAAAGAAAATTATTCCTCACCTGCTAATTTTCGTTCCTGTAGTACCAAGGATCAGTCCAGACACCCTCCCTAGTAATTGGGGGGTTTTGTTTTGGAACGCCTCTGCTCGTCAATCCTACACTTTCCTTCTCTCTCTCTCTCCGACACTCCCTGGGGACCCAGGGTTTTGTTGGTGTTACAGTTTGGTTTGCAAGTTCCACTTTAGGTTGGGTAACTTAGTTCAAATTGTTGATAACAGTTTATTGAGAATGTACACTTCTTGATCCCTCCGTCTCTTCTCTTCTTGGCTTTGTAAGTCTAGTTACTGAGGACTGAGGCACTGGGGATGAGGTCATATAGGACCTCCCCTCGAGCTTTTGTTCTGACTCCATCTGCTGGACGGGGAGCATAACCCACCGTCTGGACTGATCCTTGGTACTACAGGAACGAAAATTAGCAGGTGAGGAATAATTTTCTTATCTCTCCTGTAGTTCTCCTTCCTTCTCTTTACTCATGGTACTTGATGAGCCTCTGTATATATCTTGTCTCCTTGAATCTCCTTGAGATGATTAGAGAACCTACTACTAGGTCCAGGCAATTCCATCTCTCCTTTCTCTAGAGAATGGATGAGAACCCACTCAAAGAGGGAAATCAAAACATGAGATGAGGAGGGTGGAAAAACATAAATATTACCAAGTTTCCTGACATGATGTGCAAGGCTTGAGACATAGTCCTTCAAAAAGGTGATAGCTCTCTGTCTCCTTTCTAAACTCAGGTCTCAGTCTAGAGAGTCCATAAGCTTTCTTCCTTAAAAATAAAAAAAAACAGGGAACAGCCATGGACATACTGTCCCTGGAAGGGTCAACTAAAAATTCCACACTCTAAGATGGTGACAAGGATTTAAAAGCCAGGCATGAACCAAAATCAGAAGATGTGTGTACATGTAGGACATACGCTTGTCCAACTGATGTTAAAAGCCACCTAAGAACATAAGAAATTGCCATACTGGTTCAGACCAAGGGTCCATCAAGCCCAGCATCCTGTTTCCAACAGTGGCCAATCCATGCTACAAGTACCTGGCAAGTACCCAAACACCAAGTAGATCCCATGCTACTGATGCCAGTAATAGCAATGGCTATTCCTTAAGTCAACTTAATTAAAGCAGATAAAGGACTTCTCCTCCAAGAACTTATCCAAACCTTTTTTAAACCCAGCTACACTAACTGCACTAACCACATCCTCTGGCAGCAAATTCCAGAGCTTAATTATATGTTGAGTGAAAAAGAATTTGCTTCAATTAATTTTAAATGGGCTACTTGCTAACTTCATGGAGTGCTCCCTAGTCCTTCTATTGTCCAAAAGAGTAAATAACTGATTCACATCTACCCATTCTAGACCTCTCATGATTTTAAAGACCTCTATTCTATATCTTCCCTCTGCCATCTCTTCTCCAAGCTGAACAGCCCTAACCTCTTTAGCCTTTCTTCATAGGGGAGCTCCATCCCCTTTATCATTTTGGTTGCCCTTCTCTGTGCCTTCTCCACTGCAACTATATCTTTTTTGAGGTGCGGTGACCAGAATTGTACACAGTACTTAAGGTGTGTTCTCCCCATGGAGTGATATAGAGGCATTATGAGATTTTACGTTTTATTCACCATTCCCTTTCTAATAATTCTTAACATTCTGTTTGCTTTTTTGACTGCTGCATCACACTGAGCCAATGTATTATCAATGTATTATCAATGATTTCAATGTATAATCCTAGATCTTTTTCCTTGATAATAATTCCTAATATGGAACCTAACATCATGTTATTTTTTCCTATATGCATCACCTTGTACCTGTCCACATTAAATTTCATCTGCCATTTGGATGCCCAATCTTCCAGTCTCACTAGCTTATAGAAACATAGAAATGAGGTAGGAGACGACCAAATGGCCCTTCTAGTCTGCCCAGCAAGCTTTCATACTTATTTTCCTCATATTTAACTGTTACTCTGACCGCTGAGGTCAGGGCCTTTATTGGTAAATTTTAGATTCTAATTTTCTTCCACCTCCACCATTGATGTAGAGAGCAGTGCTGGAGCTGCATCAATATGAAGTATCAAGCCTAATTGGTTAGGGGTAGTAACCGCCGCAATAATCAAGCTACTCCCACGCTTATTTGTTTACCCAGCCTGTACAATTTAGTCCTTGTTGGTTGTTTGAATATAAATCCTCTTTTCTTCATTCCCCTCTGCCATTGAAGCAGAGAGCTGCTTGGATATGCATTGAAAGTGCAGTATCAAGCTAATTTGGTTTGGGGTAGTAACCGCTGCAACAAGCAAGCTACTCCCACGCATATTTGTGAATGCAGATCCTTTTTCCCACATTTCCTCTTGCCGTTGAAGCATAGAGCAATGTTGGAGTTGCATTAACCGTGTGTATGTTTACTGAATAAGGGTAGTAGCCGTCATTCCTGCAAGCCACCCCCATGCCTCCTGCAATTTATTGCAATCCGCTTGTGATTAAACTACTCTGAATAATTTTGTATCATCTCCAGATTTGATTACCTCGCTCATCATATTCCTTTCCAGATCATTTATAAGTATATTTAAAAGCACTGGTCCAAGTACAGATCCCTGTTT